>NC_036858.1:25428121-25728121 GCF_002910315.2 Salvelinus sp. IW2-2015
TCACCCATAGCAGCTAACCCACCCTTGTGTAGCACGCACTTCACCAAGCAGGTATTATCCTCTCTGGTCATCCCCAAAACCAATTCTTCCTTTGGCCGCCTCTCCTTCCAGTTCTCTGCTGCCAATGACTGGAATGAACTACAAAAATCTCTGAAACTGGAAACACTTATCTCCCTCACTAGCTTTAAGCACCAGCTGTCAGAGCAGCTCACAGATTACTGCACCTGTACATAGCCCATCTATAATTTAGCCCAAACAACTACCTCTCCCCCTACTGTATTTATTTATTTTGCTCCTTTGCACCCCATTATTTCTATCTTTACTTTGTACATTCTTCCACTGCAAATCTACCATTCCATGGCCTTTTTTTGCCTTTACCTCTCTTATCTCACCTCATTTGCTCACATTGTATATACTTATTTTTTCTACTGTATTATGACTATGTTTGTTTTACTCCATGTGTAACTCTGTGTTGTTGTATATGTGGAACTGCTTTTCTTTATCTTGGCCAGGTCGCAATTGTAAATCAGAACTTGTTCTCAACTTGCCTACCTGGTTAAATAAAGGTGAAATAAAATAAAAATAGAAAATCTTATCAGATTTTGGAACCTATCCTATAGGGTTTTATCCTATAGGACATATCCTATATAATTTTTGTCCGATAGGACTGGTGCCTAAATCTGATAGGATTTTTCTATTGGATTCTTGTATTGGAATATTTTTTTTTACTCTGTTAATTCTTTGGGGTACCCCCCTCTTCTTCTCAATTTCCACCTAAAGACATACCCTAATCTAACTGCCTGTAGCTCAGGCCCAGAAGCAAGGATATGCATATTCTTGGTATCATTTGAAAGGAAACTCTCTGAATGTTGTGGAAATGTGAATTGAATGTAGGTGAATATAACACAATAGATCTGGTAGAAGAAAATACAAGGAAATAAACATACGTTTTCTGCTTTTTATTGTTGCTGCATCATCTTTCAAATGGCCAAGAACAGCCAAACATACAGATAGGATGCTGTGGTTTGAATTTGAATGAAGACCATAAGATGGCAACAATAGCTGAGCAAAGTTTTAGACAGATAACTTAAAAAATGAGCGAGCTACATGACATTGAGCATGAAGTCACCCAGGTGTCCCACACAAATGTACCGAAATGTACCCAAGTGGCCGAATTGGTACAGTGATACATTTTGAAGGTAAGAACTATAAACAAAATACATAAATGCTATTCTAACACACCCCCCCCAAAAAAAAAATATATATATGAAAAAAATATATAATAATAATAAACAAACAAATAACAAGGGTAACTATTTACACATTTTCTATTTACAATATTGTGAAGACCCTCAGTCCTCTACACAATATTGTGCTGCTGATGCCATGCCCCATAGCAGTCTCTTTCTGCTGTAAAGCAGAGGGTTACTGAACAAGTGGTGATGGGGCATTTCCTGTGACAAAGGGCACAACGACGTCTCCCTACTGTGCCCTTTTTGCCCGGAGGCACATTCAAGCCTGCAGAGATGAATCTGGGCAGGTGAACAGCACTGGTTGGAGCAGAAGATGCTGCAGTGGACCTGCTGTAGCTAGCAAGCTCCTGGATGAGTAGCTCCCTGAAGGCTAGCTGTGAGATGGGGGGCTGTCCACAGCTCTTGGCCATTTCCTTCTGGAGGATGAAGGAATTCACCACAGCAATGTCAATGAAATGATAGAAAAATGTTTTGTACCATTTCATGGTCTTGTGAAGAACATTGTAGTATCCTATCAGCGCATCTGACAGGTCCACACCTCCCATGCTCTTGTTGTAGTCCTTGATGGCTGCAGGAATGGGGACATTTTTTGTGGTCCATGCCCCGGCACCATCCTTTACACGTCTGATGACATGATCTCCACTGAAGGACTTGTGGATACTGGAGCACATGACCACCTCTCTGGTATCCATCCACATCACAAACAGCAGGCCATCTTCACGGATCCATCGCATGGTACCCCGCTCAGCCCGCTTAGGCATGTCGTTCACCTTGGTCTTTGGAAATCCCACCCTGTTGGTCCGAATGGTGCCACAAGCCCACACATCCAGCTTCCTCAGGTCTACAAACAGGGTAGGGCTTGTGTAGAAGTTGCCACAAAAAGTTTGTAGCCCTTCCCCAGCAGTTGAAAATCCAATAACTCCATAACGGAATCATAACTCAGTCCATTACCGGTAGCAAAACAGTTTTTTCCCTCCAGCTTGTAACCCCATTTGGTTGGTTTGTTACGCATGTGTTGTTTGAGGCTGATTCTGGCCTTTGAGGCTACCATTCTCTCATCGATGGACAGGTTCTGGGCGGGCTGAAAATAAGTCTTGCAGGCATCAACGATGCTGGGGTAGAGAGGTTTTATTTTACAGAGTCTATCAAACCTTGGTGTGCCTCTCTTCTTGTCATTCTCCCCATCAACTTATGGGTCACTGATGTGAAGCGCCCGTGAGATAGTCAGAAACCTTTTAGAAGACATGACAGTCATGGGGAAAGGCAGTTGATAGAGAGCTGATGTTTTCCAGTAGTCCCTTAGAGTTTTCAACTTCACCAGCCCCATGTAAATGACCATTGAAAAGTAGCAGAAAAGGTCTCACATGGAAATGGTCTTCCATGCCTCTTTCTTTCCTGCCTGCTTCTTAGCCCCATACTTATTGGTGTTCGCCACCAGGGAATCAACAACTGACGAGGTGAAAAACAGTTGAAAAAGTTGAAGGGGGCTGTACTTTGCAGTCATGTCTAGTTGAGGTCCTGGCTGCCTTTTGGGTCTAAAAACTGGTGGATTTGGTTCCACATCGTCTTCTAACACAGAGTGCCAACAACCCTCTGGCCCTCTGTCTGCAGGTTTTGCAGGTCTTCCCCACCTCCTCTTCTTTGTCACTGACTTCACAACTCTAGATGGCCGGGTAGGTGTGGAGCCGGAGACAGTGGGGGTCTGGCTGGATGAACCAGCTTCAGAGGGAGATGGACACGTAGACATTGGCGGCTCATAATCAGAATCATTGGCACTGTGAAAGATTTAAAAAAATCAGTAACAATACTTTCACGTATGAGCCCTGTATCAACACGTAAAATAAACAGATATATATAGAGTACAGTGAACATAATCARTATGGTGAAGTGCTGTTCCATTCCATGTTTATGTAAAATAAATGTAAAAAATATATCACACACACACACAGTATTGCCAATGTGTACTTTACACATTTCATTACAGATTATATTTTTTATACATTGCAAATAAAATAAGAAAATCCCCCCCAAAATTCTCAAATGACTAATATTTCATATTAATTTCAAACAATGACATTAGCATTAGAACTTACCAATCCAGCATGGCATCCTTGCCATGCAGAAACGTGTATTCCGCCTGGGAGTCAAAACTAGCTTCACTAAAAGATTCATCTTCCTGAAGAAACTCTGTCTCGCTGTCTCTATCAATTTTCTCTATAATTTGAGTTAAATCTGTATACCTAGACTTTGTTTTAGATTTTCCTGATTTATTCGCCATAATTTAAATATATAAACTTGTTGAAAATGCTATCGAATATGTACTGCTATGCGTAACACTCGTGGCTCCGTCAAGTAGGATTTGCAATGGCGAATGAACCTCTTTTACGCCAGAGTTTACGACAAAGGCTGGTCTTTGAAAGTATAAACATTACATATTGCAGTTTACCTCAGCTCATTGGCTATCTTCCAAGCTAGATTTCAAGATGATCAGTGGTCATTGGGCCAAAATACAGTCAATCAACGATAGACCGGTCCTACCATTGGTGCGTAATGAGGTAATTGATTGGTGTCTTCAAATCGGTTTGCTTCGGTCAATACGTCCCGGGAAAAAAACCATCATGTACGGTTGTGTTAGTAACAACCAAAGGATTGCAATAAAACCAACCATGACTGGATAAACGTTTGTTTAGTGCGTGTAATTACCACGAACGCTTCGTCCAAAGTTGAATGAGACAGAAATCACGACGCAGCTGGTTTACAAATGTTTCGTGTTAGGCTATAAAAATAGATTTTATCAAACAAAACGAACATTCACTGTGTAGTTAGGACACTTGGAATTGCCACCAGAGGAAGATCTTCAATGGTAAGCGATTTATTTTATTGTTATTTCTGACTTTCGTGACGCTAATGCGTGGTTGGAAAATGCTAGTAATACTTGTGTGTGTGGGGCACCGTCCTCAGAAAATCACATGTTTGCTTTTGCAGTAAACCTTTTTGAAATCTGACACAGCGGCTGGATTAACAAGACGTTCATCTTTTAAATGATGTAAGATACATGTATTTACAAGAATGTTTAATACAACGAATGGTGTATTTAAAATGTTAGCTCTCTGCAGTTTCACAGGATGTTGGCCTGGTGGGACGTTAGCGTCTCACCTACCCTAGAGAAGTTAAAAGATATAAGATACTTGTATGTTCATGAATGTTTAATATTACGATTATTTATTTGAATTGCGCGCCCTCCAATTTCACCGGATGTTGTCAACAGGTGTCCCGCTAGCAGGATGCCTATCCCTTCTCAGTTTTTCACAATTCCTGACAGTTAATCCTAGTAAAAATTCCCTGTCTTAGGTCAGTTAGGATCACCACTTTATTTTAAGAATGTGAAATGTCAGAATAATAGTAGAGAGAATGATTTATTTCATATTTTATTTCTTTCATCACATTCCCAGTGGGTCAGAAGTTTACATACATTCAATTAGTATTTGGTAGTATTGCCTTTAAATTGTTTAAATTGGGTTAAACGTTTCGGGTAGCCTTCCACAAGCTTCCCACAACAAGTTGGGTGAATTTGGTCATTGTCCATTTGGAAGACCCATTTAAGCTTTAACTTCCTGACTGATGTCTTGAAATGTTGCTTTAACTACTTTATGATAGGGGGCAGCATTTTCACTTTTGGATGAATTGCATGCCCATAGTGAACTGCCTCCTACTCTGTCCCAGATGCTAATATATGCATATTATTATTACTATTGGATATAAAACACACTGACGTTTCTAAAACTGTTTGAATGATGTCTGTGAGTGTAACAGAACTCATATGGCAGGCAAAAACCTGAGAAAAAATCCAAACAGGAAGTGAGAATACTGAGACTGGTCAATGTTCAACTCATCGCCGATTCAATTCCCTGTAAGATTTGGATCTGTTTGCACTTCCTACGCCTTCCACTAGATGTCAACAGTCTGTAGAACGTGGAATGAAGCCTCTAGTGTGATGTGGGGCCGGATGGGAGGTGTTTCAGTCATTGGTCTGGCAGAATGCTAGTTCCTGGTCACGCGCTTTCCTCATGATATCGCCTTGCGTTCCTACAGACATGAAGGAATGCTCCAGTTGGAACGTTATTGGATATATATGATAACAACATCCTAAGATTGATTGACCTGTTATTTAACTTTTTGAAGTTTTCGTCCGAGTTTGCCTGCATTTGCGCGAGCGTTTGGACATGTGCACTAAACATGCTAGTAAAAGTAGCTACTTAGACATAAGTAATGGACATTATCGAACAAAACAACGATTTATTGTGGAACTAGGATTCCTGGGAGTGCATTCTTGAAGATGATCAAAGGGAATATTTATGATGTAATTTCGTATTTCTGTTGACTCCAACATGGCGGAGAAATGTTGTTATGTTTGAGCGCCGTCTCAGATTATTGCATGGTGTGCTATGGTGTGGTATTTCTTGATTTGACGTGGCTCTCTGCAATTGCTCCGGCATTTCTGAACATGGCACCAATGTAAACCGAGATTTGTGGATATAAATATGCACATTATTGAAAAAAAACATAAATGTATTGTGTAACATGATGTCCTATGAGTGTCATCTGATGAAGATCATCAAAGGTTAGTGATTAATTTTATCTCTATTTCTGCTTTTTGTGAKTACTYTCTTTMGCTGGGAAAATGGCTGTGTTTTTCTGTGGCTATGTACTGAGCTAACATAATCGTTTGGTGTGCTTTCGCCGTAAATCCTTTTTGAAATCAGACATGTTGGCTGGATTCACAACATGTGTAGCTTTAATGTGGTGTCTTTCATGTGTGATTTCATGAAAGATTGATTTTTATAGTCATATATTTGAAATTGGCGCGCTACATTTTTACTGGCTTTTGGCCAAGTGGGACGCTACCATCCCACATATCCCAGAGAAGTTAATATATCCACATAATTCTCCTGCCTCATGATGCCATCTATTTTGTGAAGTGCACCAGTCCCTCCTGCAGCAAATCACTCCAATAACATGATGCTGCCACCCCCATGCTTCATGGTTGGGATGGTATTCTTCAGCTTGCAAGCCTCCCCCTTTTTCCTCCAAACATAACGATGGTCATTATGGCTAAACAATTCTATTTTTGTTTTATCAGACCAGAGTACATTTCTCCAAAAAGTACGATCTTTGTCCCCATGTGCAGTTGCAATTCGTAGTCTGGCTTTTTTATGGCGGTTTTGGAGCAGTGGCTTCTTCCTTGATTAGCGGCCTTTCAGGTTATGTCAATATAGGACTCGTTTTACTGTGGATATAGATACTTTTGTACCTGTTTCCTCCACCATCTTCACAAGGTCCTTTTCTGTTGTTCTGGGATTGATTTTCACTATTTGCACCAAAGTACGTTCATCTCTAGGAGATAGAACGCAACTTCTTCCTGAGCGGTATGACGACTGCGTGGTCCCATGGTGTTTATACTTGAGTACTATTGTTTGTACAGATGAACATGGTACCTTCTGGTGTTTGGGCAAAAAGGTAGGACTAAATATTTTTACACTTTGCAATAATATTTGCAAGACTGTTTCAAGCAATGTCCATTAATGATCACTGTATCATAACAATATTTTTTATAACTTTTTTTAATGCATTTTCAATTAAGATATATTATATAGTCAAAGTTATCCGTTTTCATATTACGGTGTAAAAGAGTCATTCTTAACGAAAGTGGTGATATGTAATGTGTTTTTAACATCACCCTGCCTCCCCCTCCCCTTCTCTCCGTCTTTCCCTGTAACCCCAACCACTCGCCTCCCATTACTGTTCTGTCGCACTAACATGATTGAAGTGGCCACATTTGGACATGCCAAACCCCCCTACACAAACACAAACACACACATACAAGAACACACACAGACAAACGCAGGACCTAGGATCAAGGGAGACACTCAAGTGTTTTTGTACTATATCTCTTGACACAATGATGAAKATAATCATGGCCTCTAAACCTTCAAGCTGCATACTGGACCCTATTCCAACTAAACTACTGAAAGAGCTGCTTCCTGTGCTTGGCCCTCCTATGTTGAACATAATAAACGGCTCTCTATCCACCGGATGTGTACCAAACTCACTAAAAGTGGCAGTAATAAAGCCTCTCTTGAAAAAGCCAAACCTTGACCCAGAAAATATAAGAAACGATCGGCCTATATCGAATCTTCCATTCCTCTCAAAAAAAGTTGAAAAAGCTGTTGCACAGCAACTCACTGCCTTCCTGAAGACAAACAATGTATACGAAATGCTTCAGTCTGGTTTTAGACCCCATCATAACACTGAGACTGTATTTGTGAAGGTGGTAAATTACCTTTTAATGGCGTCAGACCGAGGCTCTGCATCTGTCCTCGTGCTCCTAGACCTTAGTGCTGCTTTTGATACCATCGATCACAACATTTTTTGGGAGAGACTGGAATTGGTCTAAACGGACAAGTTCTGGCCTGGTTTAGATCTTATCTGTCGGAAAGATATCAATTTGTCTCTGTAAATCAACTGTAAATTTCAGTGTTCCTCAAGGTTCCGTTTTAGGACCACTATTGTTTTCACTATATATTTTACATCTTGGGGATGTCATCCGAAAACATAATGTTAACTTTCACTGCTATGCGGATGACACACAGCTGTACATTTCAATGAAACATTGCCCTCGCTGGAAGCGAAAATTGCCCTAGATGGAAGCCTGTGTTTCAGACATAAGGAAGTGGATGGCTGCAAACTTTCTACTTTTAAACTCGGACAAAACAGAGATGCTTGTTCTAGGTCCCAAGAAACAAAGATATCTTCTGTTGAATCTGACAATTAATCTTGATGGTTGTACAGTCGTCTCAAATAAAACTGTGAAGGACCTCGGCGTTACTCTGGACCCTGATCTCTCTTTTGACGAACATATCAAGACTATTTCAAGGACAGCTTTTTTCCATCTACGTAACATTGCAAAAATCTGAAACTTTCTTTCCAAAAATGATGCAGAAAAATTAATCCATGCTTTTGTTACTTCTAGGTTAGACTACTGCAATGCTCTATTTTCCGGCTACCCGGATAAAGCACAAAATAAACTTCAGTTAGTGCTAAATACAGCTGCTAGAATCCTGACTAGAACCAAAACATTTAAATATTACTCCAGTGCTAGCCTCCCTACACTGGCTTCCTGTTAAGGCAAGGGCTGATTTCAAGGTTTTACTGCTAACCTACAAAGCATTACATGGGCTTGCTCCTACCTATCTTTACGATTTGGTCCTGCCGTACATACCTACACGTACGCTACGGTCACAAGATGTAGGCCTCCTAATTGTTCCCAGAATTTATAAGTAAACAGCTGGAGGCAGAGCTTTCTCCTATAGAACTCAATTTTTATGGAATGGTCTGCCTACCCATGTGAGAGACGCAGACTCGGTTCTCACCTTTAAGTCTTTACTGAAGACTCATCTCTTCAGTAGGTCATATGATGAGTGTAGTCTGGCCCAGGAGTGTGAAGGTAACGGAAAGGCTCTGGAGCAACGAACCGCCCCTGCTGTCTCTGCCTGGCCGGTTCCCTCTCTCCACTGGGATTCTCTGCCTCTAACCCTATTACAGGGGCTGAGTCACTGGCTTACTGGTGTTCTTCCATGCCGTCCCTAGGAGGGGTGCGCCACATGAGTGGGTTGAGTCGCTGACGTGGTCTTCCTGTCTGGGTTGGCGTTCCCCTTGGGTTGTGCCGTGGCGGAGATCTTTGTGGGCTATACTCAGCCCTGTCTCAGGATGGTAAGTTGGTGGTTGAAGATATCCCTCTAGTGGTGTGGGGCTGCTGCTTGGCAAAGTGGGTGGGGTTATATCCTGCCCGTTTGGCCCTGTCCGGGGTATCATCGGATGGGGCCACAGTGTCTCCTGACCCCTCCTGTCTCAGCCTCCAGTATTTATGCTGCAGTAGTTTATGTGTAGGGGGCGAGGTCAATATGTTATATCTGGAGTATTTCTCCTGTCTTATCCGGTGTCCTGTGTGAATTTCAGTATGCTCTCTCTAATTCTCTCTTTTCTCCTCTCGTAGGACCTGAGCCCTAGGACCATGCCTCAGGACTACCTGGCATGATGACTCCTTGCTGTCCCCAGTCCACCTGACCGTGCTGCTGCTCCAGTTTCAACTGTTATGCCTGCGGCTATGGAACCCTGACCTGTTCACCGGACGTGGCTACCTGTCCCAGACCTGCTGTTTTCAACTCTCTAGAGACAGCAGGAGCGGTAGAGATACTCTCAATGATCAGCTATGAAAAGCCAACTAACATTTACTCCTAAGGTGCTGACTTGTTGCACCCTCAACAACTACTGTGATTATTATTATTTGACCATTCTGGTCATTTATGAACATTTGAACCATATGGCCATGTTCTGTTATAATCTTCACCCGGCACAGCCAGAAGAGGACTGGCCACCCCTCATAGCCTGGTTCCTCTCTAGGTTTCTTCCTAGGTTTTGGCCTTTCTAGGGAGTTTTTCCTAGCCACCGTGCTTCTACACCTGCATTGCTTGCTGTTTGGGGTTTTAGGCTGGGTTTTATATCAGCTGATGTAAAAAGGGCTATATAAATAAATTTGATTGCCCTAATCTGCTGCTAGCCTACCACCACACACACAGGAGTTGTCACCTTATATTTGTACCTGCAAGCCTGACAAGGATGTGTATGTGTGTTTGTGTGTGCGTGCGTGCGTGCGTGGGTATGTGTGTGTACTGATATGCCAGCAGCCAACACCCCACCAGTTCCTGCCCACTACGAGGGGAAAGGAGAGAGTAGAGGAGAAGAGAAAGAAAAAGGAGGGAGGGAGGGAGGGAAGAGAGGGTGTTATCTCTGTAATTAAAGAAGTAGTGACAGGTTAATTGTGGGGATGTGGTGTGTAGGAAAGGGAGGGGTAAGGTGTGTGTGTGTGTGTGTGTGTGTGTGTGTGTGGGAGGAAGGGGAGTTTTTGCCATGCAAGGAGATGAGCACTAGTGAAAGGTCGCAAGCCGCTTACGCTCTTTTGAACAGCACTCACACACACACACATAGACACATCCAATGAATACAGCTCTCAGCCAAACGCAAATTAGACTACCAGTGACAGAAAGAGCAGGACATCCTCAAATGTGGTACTAAATATGACAACATGAAGAACATGAAGGTCTGTGATTTTTAATTACTGCTACACATGACATTCACAACATGACTAATTCTGATGACTTGGTATTTCAGAGAGAATGAAAATGTTTTTCCTTAGTTGCCTGGACCTTTTTGAAACACTGCTTTTCCCTGGTGGTGAACACACACGCATACGCACACAGTGAACTTTACACTTTAGCTTTAAATGTTAAAGGTGTGTCAAATGTTAGCAGGAATAAGGCTAGAGTATGCATCAGTGCACAGCAAAGATCACACACACACACATACATACCATAGGTAAGGTCAGAGCCACTCTGTCTCTGCTGGTAGCCCTGCAGACCGCTTTCTAAGCAAGCGTTTTATCCCCCCTCTCTACAACATATGCTGTACACACATCCACACACAGACACACACACACATTCCAGCATATGCTGGTTAGCTTACGCCAATGCGCTTTAGTGGTGCCTGGGGGGACTAAAAGATCAGAGACACACACACACATATTCCCATCCACACACACACACATCTCTCCCGGCTGTGCAGGTGGGGATTTGTAAACAGCAGTACCTTTAGCGTTAGCCCCAGTGAAGCATATGCTGGTTGTTTTTCCGCTGCTTGAGTTTAGTCTTCCTGAAAGGTTAAGCATAGAGCACATAAGAGAGCAGGCAAAGAGCCACACACACACACTGCCTCTGGCTGTGAACACTTTCTAATGTAAAACAGGGCCAAATGAGAAGAGAAGTGCTGCTGCGATACTCATTGTCATATTCTTCTAACAGATTTTCACTAGAATACTTTCCTAGAAAATACTTTCCTTTTTTTTAGGGTTATTTTGTTCTTACCCTTTCTGTTTCTTTCTCTGAGTCGTACCAGGTAGTGGTTGGAGGGAATTGTTTTCTTCACGCCAGAAACACCAACCAGGTCCTCTGTAGCTTCAAACTCAACGACACAAACACTCTGGGTTAGTCACACACAAACATACACGTTTATGTGAAAAATGGGGGCGTCATTTTGGCTATAATTATAAATACTAAGAACATGTCTAATGAATATCTCTCTCTCTCCATCACACACACACAATCACACTCACAAATACACACACACATTTTCTGTATTCATTTGCAAGATTAATATGATGTTAATTAACAGATGATAATTTTTCTTTTGATGAGAGGCCTGCTGGTATAGAGGAAACTTTCCTGCTGTGAGTAAGTAGAAGGTAAGTTACTCTTCTACTTACTACAGTATTRCAATGTGTTCTTCAATCCTACATGGTCTTGTATAGCTACAGGACGTGCAGGCATTAGTTCCAGCCCTGCAGTAACGATAGTGCTAGCACTCTGCCACTGCAGCTGGATTGGTAGATTGGTTTGAGCGAATTAGGGCCAAAGTCGTTTGTTGCTGTGATCAGTCACCGCTAACGAGCTTAGACAGTAATCAGAGAGAGAAAGAGAGTTAGAGTGGAAAGGAAAGAATAGAGGAGAGGAGTAGAAGCAGGAACATGGTTTAATTAGACTCTTGGAAAACACGCAGGAGAGACGGACAGAGCGTGTGTGCGTCTGGTGTGCATGCGTGCACATGAGTGTGTGTGAACACAGTCACGAGGGAAGTGAGAAGTTTTCTATGCGTGTCTGTATTTGCCTGGTCTCAGTTCAGCGCTAGGGGTCTGAGAGAGAGAGAGAGAGAGAGAGAGAGAGAGAGAGAGAGAGAGAGAAAGAAAGAAAAAGGGAAAAGACCTCCATGTCTAAAGACTTCACCCCAGCATCCTCAAGAGCCACACCAGGTTTGAGAGCTTCTCAAGGGACAGAGAAAGATCTGGGAGCTGGGAGAAACTACCCCCCAGCCCAGCGCATAATTATACCGCTGTCCCCCAGCCACAGACACCTGCAGGTGATCAACTGTCCTGTTGTTGTTACTCAGATGTCTGAGGAGGGCTTGCTCTTTTCTTGACTTGGGGTTAGAGAGACTCACCACTGCAACGCCACTCTCAAAGACACTTTTTGTTTAAAGCTGTAACAAGAAGAGTGTATGTGTCTTTGTTTACTCTGACAGTGGATTTAGAAATTGTTTTGGTGAGTGCTTTTTTATTTCCCCATCTCTATGTTATTAGTCATTATAAGTCTGCATCAGCCAACTCCTTGTTGCTATTGTTCCACAAAAACAAAAAAGGTAGAAAGGAGCAGTCAATACCTGGCTGTCTTGGCTTGTGCCCACACCCTCACCTCCACCCCAAATTGGTGTAACAAGGCATAATTGTGCTGCTTCTCCATTTCTGTGCCCATAATGGTGCCCATGAAGCTCTGTGTTGTTCCCAGCACTATTACGGAGTCACCCCGTTATTACACGCTCTGCCAACAACACTCAACTGTGAACAGCCGAAGGGCCAGACAACGAGGCCTGTTGTTGTTGATTCATAAGAGAGTCATTTATGTGTTTACCCTATTTAGTCTACAAAGGTCATCATATTTCTATCTTTCACACAAAATCATAAGGGTTATTTTACAATGTAGCCCTTTTCACTCATAGTCCCTGTCATCCTGTATACAGATAAAAAAAAATGGCACATTTTGTCATTAATAAGTACCTTAATTGTAACCCAGTGGCTGTACAGTAACATGCTATACATGACGCCAGAGCTCAGGTTCTCCGGTTCACAGCGCTGTACGGGGTTTGAGTCCCCCATCCCTCCCTCTAATTGGGCTACTATTGCACATTTGTTGTTGTCTGGGTGAGGGAAATGCTGTAAATCGAGAGGAGTCGATGTGTTCTGAAAGATGAGACATTGAGGATTATAATAAATACTGCTTGATGTCATACAAGCACACCACACACCCATGAGTCCAAATGCACACTTAACATTTCCATATTTGAAAACTCATGTCATTTACAGTATCAACCCTTATGATCGCTATGTTTGATCTACAGTAAAAAACGATGACATACCCTGTGTTATCCTGAACAGAATGGCCCCGATTCCGACCCGAGTTAAGCGTACGTAAATTCCCTTTTTTGCACGTTTTTCTCTATGCATATTCTGACCTTGAACTTTAATAGCATGCTATTCACCTGCTATTTGTTCGGGGTGGAGAACTAAGAAATTAAGGTGTGGCGGAGGTGTGTCCACAGATAAACCATATTCTGACCTTTAATTAATTCCCCCATAATTCCACCACCTTTACGGGTGAGGAAACCATGAATACGGTTGAGCGAAGTGAAAAAAGCATCTACTTCATTTTTTCGGATAGAAATAACAGCATTCTCCATGCACTGTAATTTAGAAATGGATAAGCACTATTGATGAGAGCTGGGTAAATGGGTAATCTGTTTGGAGAAGGGGATTGTAAATGCACATAGCAATTGTTTTCGATGATTTTCCCATATGATCCCTGAAGATGAATGTGAAACCAGCCATATGGAAGCAAACTGAAAATCATATCAACATGACACGTATTGCTGCCCCTTTTTCTCAGTGAAGTAGGCTATAAATAGCTGTGCCATTATTCCAAATTTTAATTGTGCCCTCATGATTTGCGTGGATAAAATTTGGAAAACCAAGCTATAGGCTTCTGTCGAGCTGAACCTGCCGAGTTGACGTATGCGCTTTAGAAGGTTTTAATTATAGACATGACGTTTTTTTCTCGGTTTTATTTTACAGTTTGTATCATGTTAAATATTAGCCAATATCGAGAGAAACCGTCATTAATACCACATACATTTATAACTGTCACTTTAGTTTTAGTTTTCTTAAATTTGTAGCTTACATTTTGCATTATTCCATTCTGTTGACCTTTCTTTCCTCTGTCATGTCTGTGTAAGTTGTTCCAAAAGGTCGCTAGCATTAGTGGTTCATATTAGGCTAACGTTGTGAAATAATTTGGGACACGTAGCCTATTTGAATCATTATGGAACTCAGACCACACGTAGCAGGTTAAACGTGGAGCCTGGAGCACGGTTCACGATTACTTTATTGTCATAAATTCCACGATTAGTGAGAATCAAGGTATATTTATAGGACTATTGTTCAACCCCAATTGTACACTTTTTTCCACCTTCCAATATTTAATGGATTGAATTTGAATAGTACAACATTCAGGATGAATCAAACCACCAAAGGCCCTCCAAACCTGTTTTTTTATGGTTCATATATTCACTCCTAACCTTAAAATGTGCCTAAGTAATCTACAAGATCAGAATATGTTTTTATCTACCAGTTGGTGCTGAAACGGAAACGAAGATGGCATTCTTTCATTAACCAGGTTTCCATACAATCTTTTTATGTAAGATAAAAAATGTCATGACAGGCCTGATGGAAACAGAAAATGTGTTGGTAAGCAAAAATGTAAACAAAATACGCTACACAAGGTCGGATCTTTTTGTGTCTGTAAAATTAATTAGGCAAGAAATGACGATGCTTTTATGCACAAATATTGATATGATAACTATCATATCGAATTGGAGTCACACGATGACATGTTGTATGGTCCTCCCACTACAACTCGTCAGGAAGGCATGCAGTTTATTAGGATACTGTCACGGAATTCTAGGAGTGGTGGGTGTAGAGTCAGGCGCAGAGAGCAATACTTCCAATGGAATGCGTTTATTTCGCTTGGTCTAGCCAACAATCAGGCAATGACCATAAATAAGGTATGTCTCCAAAACCCCGGCAATAACATATAACAAATTACGCAGGCGAAAAACAACATCACCACTGACAGTAGGAATAAGCCCGCACAAAAGCAGGCGGGCACTGGAAGTTGAAATAGACCATTGATGAACCAAAACAGGTGAAAACAATCAAGACAAAACCAACAGAAAAGATAAAGTGATCGATGGCAACTAGTAGACCGGTGACGACGACCGCCGAGCGCCGCCCGAACAGGGAGAGGAGCCACCTTCGGTGGAAGTCGTGACAGATACAGATTAAATTCGTTATGATGAACATGATGTGATGAACTTGGTGCTCCTTTCCAATAAATATTGAGGGTCTGATTCTGGTGAGTTGAAAGTGCAATGGAAACCCATTTAACTTGCATTTTTATTCAGTACATTGGCATTTATTTATTTATTTAACTAGGCAAGTCAATTAAGAACAATTCTAAGAACAATTCTTATTTTACAATGACTGGCTACCCTGGTCAAACCCTCCCCTGATCCGGACGACGCTGGGCCAAATGTGCGCCACCTTATGGGACTCCCAATCACGGCTGGTTGTGATACAGCCCAGGATCAAACCAGGGTCCGCCATAGTGACGCCTCTAGCACTAAGATGCAGTGCCTTAGACCACTGTGCCACTCGGGAGCCTACTTTAACCATAAAGGGTATTTTTATGTGCACTATGTCATCACGCACAGCCTTTTATCCCCAACAAGTCAATTTGATGGAAACACATCTCTGCAGGGAAAATGTGCATATTGTTTTAAAGCTAATTTTAGAATATTCGAATGAAAGTCTGTTGCCAAATGGATGAAAATGTAGCTATTGATTCCTTTTTGATGTATTCTAGTCTGTCGACAAAATTCTAATTCATGGTTCACTCTATGTAAAGAATGTCTTAAGAAAATCTGTTGGCTAGAATGTGGGAGGGCTTTCAGTGTTGAATTACATTTATTCAACTTATGCAAGGGAGCCACACCTGCAAAGCCAGTTACGCACCTTCATAGTGTAAGAAAGGCGTAATTTCCTGAGTGGGGACCGGGCCCAATGAGCCTATATTTGTCGTATTGTGAAGAAAATTTGCCATGGAACACGCACTTGAAAACACTATGTGCACCTAAATTGCAAACTGTTTGTCTAAAGTGCCTTTTAAAGCCTAACATTGTAAGATCGCATTTTATAACCTCTGAGGGTTTCGAGCTTGAGGTGGTAGTCACCTCATACAAGTACTTGGGAGTATGGCTAGACAGTACACTGTCCTTCTCTCAGCACATATCAAAGCTGCAGGCTAAAGTTAAATCTAGACTTGGTTTCCTCTATCGTAATCGCAACACTTTCACCTCAGCTGCCAAACTAACCCTAATTCAGATGACGATCCTACCCATGCTAGATTACGGAGACGTAATTTATAGATCGGCAGATAAGAGTGCTCTCAAGCGGCTAGATGTTCTTTACCATTTGGCCATCAGATGCCACCAATGCTCCTTTTACAGTGGCTTGCCAAAGTATTCACCCTCTTGGCATTTTTCCTATTTTGTTGCCTTACAACCTGGAATTAAAATGTATTTTTGGGGGGTTTGTATCTTTTGATTTACACAYCACTTTGAAGATGCAAAATATTTTTGTGTGTGAAACAAACAAGAAATAAGACAAAAAAACAGGACTTGAGCMTMCATAACTATTCACCCCCCAAAGTCAATACTTTGTAGAGCCACCTTTTGCAGCAATTACAGCTGCAAGTGTCTTGAAGTATGTCTTTCTAAGCTTGGCACATCTAATCACTGGGATTTTTGCCCATTCTTCAAGGCAAAACTGCTCCAGCTCCTTCAAGTTGGATGGGGTGTACAGCAATCTTAAAGTCATGCCACAGATTCTCAATTGGTTTGAGGTCTGGGCTTTGACTAGACCATTCCAAGACATTTAAATGTTTCTCCTTAAACCACTTGAGTGTTGTTTTAGCAGTATGCTTAGGGTCATTGTCCTGCTGGAAGGTGAACCTCTGTGTCAGTCTCAAATCTCTGGAAGACTGAAACAGGTTTCCCTCAAGAATCTCTCTGTATTTAGCGCCATCCATCATTCCTTCAATTCTGGCCAGTTTCCCAGTCCCTGCCGATGAAAAACATCCCCACAGCATGATGCTGCCACCACCATGCTTCACTGTGGGGATGGTGTTCTCAGGGTGATGAGAGGTGTTGGGTTTGCGCCAGACATATKATTTTCCTTGTTGGCCAAAAAAGCTAAATTTTAGTCTCATCTGACCAGAGTTCCTTCTTCCATATGTTTGGGGAGCCTCCCACATGCGCTTTGGGCGAACACCAAATGTGTCCTCTTAAGGATCTGCCCCTTTTTTACATTTTCACCTAAAATGACATACCCAAATCTAACTGCCTGTAGCTCAGGCCCTGAAGCAAGGAATGTAGGATAATATAACACAATAGATCTGGTAAAAGTTAATACAAAGAAAAAAAATCTTTCTTTTGTATTTTTTTGTAGCATCATCTTTGAAATGCAAGAGAAAGCCATAATGTATTATTCCAGCCCAGGTGCAATTTTGATTTTGGCCACTAGATGGCAGCAGTGTATGTGCAAGGTTTTATGTGCAAGGATCTTTTATTTCAGCTCATGAAACATGGGACAAACATTTTACATGTTGCATTTATATTTCTGTTCAGTATATATCAAGGCGGAGTTGAGTTTTGATGACTGGTCACGGGATTTGCTAGCAATAACATTGAGTCACACCATCAGTCAATTCTGAAAACGCATACCTGTACCTATGTTTGTCCTGTACAATTGCAGTCCTTCCGCGGGGTGCTGAAATTCTTACTTTTACTAAAAACTTTTAGCGAGTACAACCACCAACTTTTCCCTCGTTGCTCGTACTACGTAAGCTGAGATTCAATTGGGGCCATGCTATCCGGAATGCTTAGTCATGGCCATAGTCTCTTCATTGCCCCTGTGGCTGTCACCCTTCACCATCCACCCCTAACCCTGTTGGGAAACCTGCATATGGTGGTAAACGGAGCTCCCAGCATACCCAGCCTCTCACTCACACACACACTCTCCTACYTGGCTGTGGTTTCACGTGAAATAGCTTCCATCACAGTTGAGCAGAGAGAGACAGAGGACAGAGAAAGAGAGGGGAAGAAGAAAGCAAGAAACAGACAGACACACATCTGACCTGACAGCTCTGCCTGTCACTTCCCATGACATTAAAACGATCCACTCACGCACTTCACTCAAACACACTTCGCAGGCAACTGTAAAATATCCCTCCTCCACACAACCAATGATCCACTTACACACACTATCCATAGAGCAGAACAAGTTCTGCAGATGTATCTGTTTTGCTAGACCTTCCTCTGAGTTTGGTGGTGGTGAGAGGGAGGAAGGGAGGGAGGGAGGGAGGGAGGGAGGGAGGTTGACTCATTTGACTTTAATAAACAAGGGCCTCTCCTCCCTCTCTCTTCTCCACTGTGTGACAGGGCCATCAGGGGAAAATGAAAGCGAATTTCTTCTGTCACAATATGGCTCGTGGCCTTTCAACTTCCAATGAACTTGAAGGCCGTTCATGGGCCCATTGGAGTGAGAGTAATGTGGAGAGATGGGAGTGTGAGATGTGTGTGTGTTTGTCAGAGATGAAAGATCTTCGAAATTGATCTACATTTACATTTAAGTCATTTAGCAGACGCTCTTATCCAGAGCGACTTACAAATTGGAAAGTTCATACATATTCATCCTGGTCCCCCCGTGGGGAATGAACCCACAACCCTGGCGTTGCAAGCGCCATGCTCTACCAACTGAGCCACACGGGAGCCATCTAGATGTCTTAGTGCTTTGTGTTATATTGTTTTGCTGGTAGTTATTGCTGTGTCTTTTTGTAGTTGTGCTTTTAGTCGTTGTTGCTGTGCTTTTCAACGGTGTGCTTTTGTCATTTTTGTCATTGTGCCTTTTGTCATTTTGTTTTGTCATTGTTGTGCTTTTTGTCATTGTTGCTGTACTTAGTTAAGTTAAGATACTTTTAAAAATACATACATAACCCATGCATGAATAAAACCCTGGAGGATGACTCTAAGGTCAAAGACACAGAAAGATTAGATAATGCTATGTCTTTTCACAGAACTGTGTCTTTGCGTCTGGAACTGGCTCCCTCATAACAATACAGCAATACAAAAATTACAGAGGTCATTGTGGTCTTTCATGCCCTGACACAACCATCTAGACCACGCCGACAGCAATTATCTCCCCGGAACAAAAGTCGATTTCTCCCCTCAGAGTTGTGAGGAGCTTTGTTGCATGGGGCTGTTGGTTTTGGGTCGAATTCAGGCATAACAGCGAGCTCTCACAGAAGTACTCCACGTGCGAATCCGAGACAAGGATTGTGTTTCCATTGTGGGTGTGGTAGCGAAACAACCTTAATTTGCATGCAGTTAACATATATAATTTCTCCCGAGAGTGGAGTAACTTATCTGGAGTGCTGCATAAAACAGAGGGGTGATTCACCAGCACCGTGCCTAAAAAGTGTCAGAGGCTGCCGAACTATTGTCAAATGTCCGATAAGGTGCACTTAATGTTTTCAAATGAGACTCTATCCCCGCTCTTCCAACAAGAGAGTGATGTATTTTTTAGTTCAGTGCGGCGATAGAGCAGTGTTTGATAAAGCGGTGCTTGATAGAGCCGCATTTGATAGATCGGTGCTTAACTAACAGTGGAACAAGCGCCTGAGTTGTGCACCCCTGGTCTAGCAGTTGTTTCTGTTTGTTTGTGTTGCAGGGTCATTGTATCAACTTCAGACAAGTAAAAAAAAACTAGGATTCCATTCGATCACATCCTGCCCCTCGCTCTCACAACCCTCCCCTCGAGACCAGAGGCCTCTAGTCCGGCCGTCCTCTCTCTCCGTCTCCATTCCATCCCCAGTCTCCACACCTCCCTCCTGCTCKGTCCCTCCCTCCAGAGAGGAAGGAAACTGCTCAGGGATTTCACCATGAGGCCAATGGTGACTTTAAAACAGTTACAGAGTGTAATGTCCGTAATTGGAGAAAACTGAGGACGGATCAACAACATTGTAGTTACTCGCTAAATGACAGAGTAAAAAGAAGGAAGCCTGTACCGAATAAAATGATTCCAAAACATGCATCCTGTTTGCAATAAGGCACTAAGGGACAGATATACATTTACTGGGGGGTGGGGGGCTGGTCCCACTCAAGGTGTCATAAAGAAAAATGCACTCTCTCCCCAATGTTAAAAATATTTTCAAATGACCTTTCCCCTTGTACTGTAAAATGAATTGCACACCCCCCCCCCCTCTCATAGAATTACCTCAAAATAAATAACTGTAGTGACCCTGTATTTATAAACATGGATATCGACTTTGCCACTTCAACATGCTTTTGTGGCACAGTCGATGCCACGGAGGGCTATGGGCCATAAGGTTGAGAATTCACCGAACACCACAGACAAGCTCACTCTCCCTGCCTGTTTCATTACACTAGTTTCAGAGCCGGCTACAGACATCGATCAGCTAGGGGAAATCTGATTTTCAACATTTTAAAGTCATATTTATAATTATATAAAATATATGCAACGAATTTTGCATCAACAGTTTTCTGTGCCAATGCATCACAACAAATAAACAAAGCATACTGACTTCRYGCACTTCAATATCATGGTTTGAGTTTTCAACACCATAATAAATAGACTGTCAATCTCGACAAAAACAGAAAAATCATCACTCCCTACCTTGTAGGTATACTCAGTATCGAAGGCTTGGCAATCTCCGAATGTCATAAAAGTGTTTTATGTTTTGTATCAGAAGTCTCTTTCCATTCATRGCTGCACAATTTGGATTGATTGATTGTATTTGTCAAAAAAAAATACACATTCACACAGTACTTTGTACTTTAGCAAYCTAATCTATGCTAAGAAGCTAGCAAGTTAGCAAGCTACCATCATTACCATAGCAACACCATCATCAGCACAATCAATTGTTTGTTTTGCTATAGCTCACAGCTCAGACAGAAATGGATATCAAATGGAACATGAGCTGCTGATTTTAGCTTAAGTTTTTTGAGATGCTGTTGCAGTAAAAAAAAAAAATCTGTGAACTGAATAAAGCAGACAATGCTTGGGAATGAGATAGAAACTAAATTACCAAGATAAATTAAGATTATGCACAGATAGATGTCTGCTCTTCACCCAAGACCTTGGTGGTAGACTTACCAATACTAGAGGGAAAGAACAACAAATCTCTTATTTCATACTGTGAGCCCCTTCTGGCACACTGCCCTGTGCACAAAATAGCCAAAACATTGAAAGAATGTTATTGGAAAAGGAAGACCGATATCAATCAGTGAGGACAATGATGAAAACTGACCCAGCCTGACCGTTAACGTCTACCATAACGGCACCGTCATGGTTCAGGGGTCGGAAAGCAGCCAGGAAGACTTCCCTAAGAGAAGAAGCAAAGGAGCATGAAGCTTCTCCACAGACCAAAATCGAGACAAGACCTCCAAACCTTGACCGCAGCCCTGTCTCTCCAAGACTCTCCTTGGATATCAAATCTCTTAGAGATAGTTCTCGAAAGAGACTTTGCTGAGTTCAGGGACAAATGTACCTACTCAGATTGAGACATTTACATGTGTGCAATATGGCCCTATCAGTAAGTAAAGTTATGTTAATGGYGATCTAAATGCTAGAACTGGTAAGCAGACTACATAGATTTAGGGAGAAATACCCATGAACACAGTGCTACATCTGTGTATGAATCACAACTAACTACACAGAGACACAGCTATGACAGTATTGTCAATAAATATGGGAAACAAGTGCTCCAGCTCTGTAAAAACCTGGGTCTGCACATTGTTAATGGCAGGACGAAGGGTGACTCTCTGGGTAGGGAATGTATTGCTCTGCATTAGGAAACAGGGATGCTGGCCTTCTAGGCAGAGTTCCTCTGTCCAGTGTCTGTGTTCTTTTGCCCATCTTAATCTTTTCTTTTTATTGGCCAGTCTGAGATATGGCTTTTTCTTTGCAACTCTGCCTAGAAGGCCAGCATCCCGGAGTCGCCTTTCACATTTCTAAGTGACCCCAAACTTTTGAACAGAAGTAAGTGTGTGTGTGTGTGTGTGTGTGTGTGTGTGTGTGTGTGTGTGTGTGTGTGTGTGGTGTTGTGTGTGTGTGTGTGTGTGTGTGTGTGTGTGTGGTGTGTGTGTGTGTGTGTGTGTGTGTGTGTGTGTGTGTGTGTGTGTGTGTGGTGTGTGTGTGTGTGTGTGTGTGTCAGAAGTATTCGTGCTCACTCAACCTCAGCAGGCAACTTTTTACTCAATTATATTTATTTTGTGGAAAATCCTAACTCATTGACGGGAGACTAAGTGAAAATGTGACCTAAATGTGAAGTTAGGATTTGCGCCTTCAACTGTTGGGGGTGAAATCAAATGGGTTGTTATCCCTCCAATGAATCAAGTTTCACAAGTGTTTGTTTCCCTGGAGCCGCACACAAGCTTAAGATCAATGCGAAACGTCGGCTGGAATGGTGTAAAGCTCACCGCCATTTCAATCTGGAGCAGTGGAAACGCTTTCTCTGGAATGATAAATTACGCTTCACCATCTGGCAGTTCGACGGGCGAATCTGGGTTTGGCGGATGACAGAGGAACGCTACTTGCTGAATGCATGGTGCTAAAAGTAAAGTTTGGAGGAGGAATAAGGGTCTGGGGCTCTTTTTCATGGTTCGGGCTAGGCCCCTTAGTTCCAATAAAGATAAATCTTAATGCTACAGCATACAATGACATTTTAGATGATTCTGTGCTTACAACTTTGTTGTAACAGTTTGGGGAAGGCCCTTTCCTGTTTCAGCATGACAATGCCCCCCATGCACAAAGCGAGCTAAATGAACTGGCTACCATATAAGAAAAGAAAATCTACGTCTCGGGGACTCACCCTAGAAGACAAATAAAACATTTATTTTAGTGACCGATGTCACCAAGAGAACAGCGGCTACGATAAAAAGTACAGCCTTGCTAGAACAGTATTGTAAGGTCCGGGCACTATCCCTTAATATGGAAAAAAACTTGGCAATGATCTTTCAGACAAAATCCAGATGTCAGGAATTTAGATACCATTTCACCTCAGGAGAAACCACCCTGAAACACACCACCAATTTTACTCACCTTGGTCTGAATATAAGTTAATCTGGGAAGTTTGACAGTTTTCTTTGGGTGTATTATTTTCCATGTAAAATTGTTTTAGTTGATATATTATTATTGTTGCTCAAACATATACATTGCTTTGGCAACAGTGGAAACCACCCATTCATGTCAAAGCATTTATTGAATTGAATTGATAGAAAAGAGAGAGAAGAGTGAGTGAGCAGCCAGACTTCTTTCGGTCGGCTGTGTCAGTAGAGGGGTTGGTCAAAACAGAACTATAAACAGGAGTGTTGTAGTACGGTAGTCATCTCCTGAATGGAGCCTTTCTGTTGCTCTCCCCCTCACACACTGTGTCGCTTTAGTATGGGGTGAACAGGGAACAGGGCTCCCCAAAGCAATGACTGATTCATTCAAAGACTACAGTCAAAAGCCTCCCATCCTCCAACCAACTCTTGATGTCCCCTTGCAGATCTGAAATAATGGGATGAGTGCAAGTAATATGGAAGAGGCCATATTGTAGAGGTCTATCACAGCTACAAAGGCCAATGAAACAGTGTCTGGTGCTAGGGGTTGATTTTCCTATTTTCTTTATGACTATGACAATAGTGAAATAAAACAGTGTGAGTCTGATGTTCATCGTATTGCTCATTTTCAACCGCAATCTAGATCGCCATCTAACGGTCAAACAGAGCAATAACAAGACATTTTTCATTTTCACACATTATTGTCAATGTTTCTGCAGGATACATAAATAGATGTTTTAACAGATGTATGTCCATCTGTACACATTTGGGGTCAGCATGTCACTCATTACATCTGATGGATTGAACAAGCCTATAAAGTTTCATGTGTGTGTGCCCGATAGTATCCATTGATAACTATGGGGATCAGGCAAGAAAAAGTTCCAGGGGGGAAAATAAACAGATCTATTTTGAAGCCCTCTTTTCAAGTCCTCTTTTTGTTCCTTCTCCCACTTTCTCTGTTTGTCGCAAACATACATGAGCTGTGTGTTTTTTTAGGGGGTATGCATGTGCAATACTCTGTATAGACTCACAGACTCATAGAAATAGAATTAGCTTTAACTCTATTTCTATGCACAGACCCTCGTGAACAACAGGCAGACGGACACAAACACACATTCAACAGTTCTGTGTGTAAACTTTCCAGGACCTCCTGTTGTTCCTCTGCATCCTCTTCCCAGACTGTGCTCCCTTCTGGGTCCCTCTCACCATGCCCTTTAACTGGCCCTGCATTTTTGCTTTTTCCTACACACAAACACAGAACATATGGTCAGCAGTGGGTTAAGCTTTCACTATTACAACTACAATTTACTACAATTATTACTATGTTTATTTACTAATTCATTACTATGTTCTTACCTGCGGTTGAGCTGTGCTTTCCTCAGAGGGATGTAGGCATATGGATCAACCTTTCCTTTCCTCTTCACGTCTCCTTTACCATTCTGGAGAAAACACAAACACACTCTTTACCCATGTGAAGAGTCAATGACAAAGGTCCGACAAAGTCCTGACTGTTACTCCCAGTCTGAAATCACCCTGAGAAACGTGTGTGTGTGTGTGTGTGTGTGTGTGTGTGTGTGTGTGTGTGTGTGTGTGTGTGTGTGTGTGCGTGCGTGCGTGCGTGCGTGCGTGCGTGCGTGCGTGCGTGCGTGCGTGCGTGCGTGCGCGCGTGTCACCTTGGCCTTGTAGTCTCCCCACAGGTATCTGCTCCCTCCCATGGGTCTGTGGATCCTTGAGCCTCCAGCTGACAGAGAGAGAAACCTACACATTAGTACATACACACAGGAGAGGACTGAGACCAGCAACCAGCACACATGGACAGACACAGACAAAGAGAGACAGAATGACAGTCAGCCGTACCTTTGTATTTCAGCTGGGGTTTGAGTTCCATGTTGTCATCATAGTGACCATCCTGGAATGTTCTCTTTTTAGGTAGGCCTGATCACCGACGACGATGAGACAGCCCATAGGGAGGAGTTCAGAGAACTTGCAGTGTGGTGCCATAACAACAACCTCTCCCTCAACGTCAGCAAGACAAAAGAACTGATCGTGGACTACAGGAAACAGTGTCAGAGGAAGGCCCTAAAACTGGTCAAACTCCAGCCACCCAAGTCATCGACTTTTCTCTCTGCTATCACACGGCAAGTGGTACCGATGCAAGTCTGGAACCAACAGGACCCTGAACAGCTTCTACCCCTGTAAGAATATGTTGAAGATAAATACACAATGCAGAGACAGAGGTCAATACAGTACTAAAGGTCAAGCGGACAAGAGTCAATAGAGTACTAACGATCAATGGAAATAGTGTTTTTTTCTGTAATTGGGGATTAATGGGAGGAATTTGTCTATATATTGAGTCTGAAATACGATACTTGTTATTTGGCCATTGGCATAGTTTTATTGCAAGGAATTCTAATTGGTCAACCACAGGCTAGGGCTGGGCTATAAACTACATCCTGTTTCTTTGTTCTGTGAAGAGAATCACTGGAGAGCATCACTGAGGACAGGGAGAATGAACATCTACCATCTACCTCCCCCCATGATTTGTCCTATTTGAATAAACCTATTTTCCTCCCCGATTTGCTTTGGGGTCTGTGTTATTGAAAAATAACATCAACTGCTAACACCCCCAAACCATAAGACTGCTAAATAGTTTACTAAACAGTGAACCAACTAGCCACCCGGACTATCTGTTCTGACCCTTTTTGCAATAACTTTTTTGTCTCATCACATGCGCTGCTGATACTGTTGATTATCCATCACTTTATTCTTAGTTATATGTACATATCTATCTCAATTACCTCGTACCCTTGCACATCACCTTGGATCTGGTACCCTGTGTATATAGCCAAGTTATTGTTACTCTTTGGGTATTTATTATTACTTTTATTGTTATGTGTTTTACTTTTCTATTATTTCTCTATTTTCTTTTTCTCTGCATTGTTGGGAAGGGCCTGTAAAGTAAGCATTTCACTGTTAGTCTACGCCTGATGTTTACGAAGCATGTGACAAATAACATTTGATTAAAAAATATATATTTTATTGATTTCGTACATGGGTAGGTAGTGTACCACGCCTAGGAAGGGAAGCTGCCACAGTAAGGTGGAAAATCGGTAGGCAACTGTCACACCCTGGCCTTAGWATTCTTTGTTTTCTTTATTATTTTAGTTAGGTCAGGGTGTGACATGGGGAATGTATGTGTTTTTGTAGTGTCTAGGGTGGTTGTATGGTTTAGGGGGTTAAATAGAGTAGATGGGTTTGTGTTTAATATAGGTGTCTAGCTGTGTCTATGGTTGCCTAAATGGTTCTCAATCAGAGACAGATGTCATTAATTGTCTCTGATTGGGAGCCATATTTAAGGCAGCCATAGGCACTAGGTTAATGTGGGTAATTGTCTATGTTGTACGTTTGTAGCCTGTGTGTGCACTTACGTTATTAGCTTCACGATTCGTTTGTTGTTTTGTTTCAGTTTGTTGCGTGTTTTTTTCCCTTTCTCTACAATAAAAGAGAATGTATTTTGCACACGCTGCGCCTTGGTCCACTTTCTCTCAGCAAGACGATCGTGACAGCAACGTTGGTGGATACTTACAATCTTGACTCCAACCTCGTCCAGAATGTCCTTAATCTCTCCCTCATCATCTGTAGGGCTCCCAATCAGAGACAATTAATGACACTGTCTCTGATTGAGAACCATTCATCCTTCTGCTTTAGCATCAATCAAACGTAATCAATTGTCTGATTGATTAATGTATTTATAAAGCCCTTGATGTATTTATAAAGCCCTTCTCACATCAGCATGTATGCTTTACAGTAACCTGACCTGGACCCCAAAGAGCAAGCAAAAGGCTCCCTTCTAATCAGTGGTTATGATAGACAGACTATTACTAGATGTAGAGATAGAGTAATGTGGGTGAAAGAAAAAATACTAATTTCCATTTCCACAAAATGGGTGATAAAGTATTCCTTGTCTTCTAATTACAGTTGAAGTCAGAAGTTTACATACACTTAGGTTGGCGTCATTAAAATTCGTTTTTCAACCACTCCTCAAATTTCTTGTCAACAAACTATAGTTTGGCAAGTCGGATAGGACATCTGCTTTGTGCATGACAAAGTAATTTTTACAACAATTGTTTACAGACAGATTATTTAACTTATAATTCACTGTATCACAATTCCAGTGGGTCAGAAGTTTACATACACTAAGTTGKCTGTYCRTTTAAACAGCTTGGAAAATTCCAMAAAAMMATGTCATGGCTTTAGAAGCTTCTGATAGYCTAATTGACATKATTTGAGTCAATTGGAGGTGTACCTGTGGATGTATTTCAAGGCCTACCTTCAAACTCAGTGCCTCTTTGCTTGACATCATGAGGAAATCAAAAGAAATCAGCCAAGACCAAGACCTCAAAATGGTATACCTCCACAAGTCTGCTTCATCCTTGGGATAAATTTACAAACGCCTGAAGGTACCACTTTCATCTGAACAAACAATAGTACGCAAGAACAAACACCATGGGACCACGCAGCCGTCATACCTCTCTGGAAGGAGACACGTTCTGTCTCCTAGAGATGAACGTACTTTGGTGAAAAGTGCAAATCAATCCCAGAATAACAGAAAAGGACCTTGTGAAGATGCTGGAAGAAACAGGTACAAAAGTATCTATATCCACAGTAAAACGAGTCCTATATCGACATAACCTGAGAGGCCGCTCAGCAAGGAAGAAGCCACTGCTCCAAAATCGCCATAAAAAAGCCAGACTACGGTTTGCAACTGCACATGGGGACAAAGATCGTATTTTTGGAGAAATGTCCTCTGGTTTGATGAAAACAAATAGAACTGTTTGGGCATAATGACCATCGTTATGTTGGAGAAAAAAGGGGGCAACATCTCAAGACATCAGTCAGGAAGTTAAAGCTTGGTCGCAAATGGGTCTTCCAGATGGACAATGACCCCAAGCATACTTCCAAAGTTGTGGCAAAATGGTTTAAGGACAACAAAGTCAAGGTATAGGGTGGCCATCACAAAGCCCTGACCTCAATCCTATAGAACATTTGCCTCATGCAACGATACACATCTCCTTCGCATAGAGTTGATCAGGCTGTTGATTGTGGCCTGTGGAATGTTGTCCCACTCCTCTTCAATGGCCGTGCGAAGTTGCTGGATGTTGGCGGGAACTGGAACACGCTGTTGTAGATGTCGACCCAGAGCATCCCAAACATGCTCAATGGGTGTCATGTCTGTTGAGTATGATGGCCATGGAAGAACTGGGACATTTTCAGCTTCCAGGAATGATGTACAGATCATTGCGTCATGGGGCCGTGCATTATTATGCTGAAACATGAGGTGATAGCGGCGTATGAATGGCACGACAATGGGCCTCAGGATCTCATCACGTTATCTCTGTGCATTCAAATTGCCATCGATAAAATGCAATTGTGTTTGTTGTCTGTAGTTTATGCCTGCCCATACCATAACCCCAGAGCCACCATGGGGCACGCTGTTCACAACATTGACATCAGCAAACCGCTTGACCACACGAGGTCATACATGCTGTCTGCCATCTGTCCGGTACAGTTCAAACCAGGATTCATCCATGAAGAGCGCACTTCTCCAGCGTGCCAGTGGTCATGGAAGGTTAGCATTTGCCCACTGAAGTCGGTTACGACACTGAACTGCAGGTCAAGATCCTGGTGAGGATGACGAGCACGTAGATGAGTTTCCCTGAGACGGTTTCTGACAGTTTGTGCAGAAATTCTTCGGTTGTGCGATCCCACAGTTTCATCAGCTGTCCAGTTGGCTGGTCTCAGACGAAGTGAAGAAGCCGGATGTGGAGGTCCTGGGCTGGCGTCGTTGCACGTGGCCTGCGGTTGAGGCCTGTTGGACGTACTGCCGAATTCTCTAAAACTACCTCGGCTTATGGTCGAGAAATTAACATAAAATTATCTGGCAACAGCTCTGGTGGACATTCCTGCAGTCAGCAAGCCCTCAAAACTTGAGACATATGTGGCATTGTGTTGTGTGACAAAACTGCACATTTTAGAGTGGCCTTTTATTGTCCCCAGCACAAGGTGCACCTGTGTAATGCTCATGCTGATTAATCAGCTTCTTGGTATGCCACACCTGTCCCGTGAATGGATTATTTAGGCAAAGTAGAAACATTCACTAAAAGGGTTGTAAACATATTTGTGCACACAATTTGAGAGAAATAAGCTTTTTGTGTTTATGGAACATTTCTGGGATCTTTTATTTCAGATTATGAAACATGGGACCAGCGCTTATATTTTTGTTCGGTATATTTGTAATACAGTCACTACTTCTACTACTAGCCCCAATTTTTCTACACTAGTCATTTAAATGTATACACTTGACTACCATAAAAACAGTTTTTGACACTGTTACCATTTGTAGTTACATTTTGTCATTACACAGGGGACGATTCAGACTTAGGAAATGTATGATTTTTTAAAGCGTTTTGGTTTAAGCAATCAGTATTTGGTATTCAGACTTACCTTATGAAGACATAGTAGATTTAAAAACATCTAATCTTGTAGATTATTTAGGGTTAGGAAGGTATTTATGAATCTACCTACTTCATGAAAAAAAAAAATGGTTTGAGAGCCTTTATGCACAAAATTCTGAATCAAATATACAGAGGTTTGATTCATTTAGAATGTTTATTCATAAATTAATTCACAAATATTCATCCACTTTTAGTGCACTTTGGAGCATACAAAACTACAGCATGTTATCCATACCTGGTTGGAAAAATAGAGAAAATCAAATCAGCTATTTCCACCTTATAAACCAGTATTTTCACTTGTTCATCACATTGTTGACTTTTCATGAACATTTTCACTTAAAAATACATTTCTGCTTATTAAATATATAAATATTCACAATTAAACAAGCATTGAAACAGTATGTAAACATAATTTCATAAATCTGTCAATATTCTTCTTTACCATTATGTAACAATCAGACAATAGAAATAATACAAATAGAATGGCTTTCAGTATAAATAGAGATCCAATAGAATATTTGTATCGTCAGGCAGGATACTTTCCACTGTCCAACCCTATTCATAGTTCAAAGTTCCAGATGAACACAAGGACATACTCACAAGGAAAATAATTGATATACTGTCGGGGACAGAGGTGTAATGGTAGTGGATAATCTGTAGACAGACAGGTACTGTAGTAAATTCTCCTCATGCCATGATTCTTTTCCAGTTCAGTCTARAGTTTGTCAGTTCTTTGCCAGGCTACACATACGGAGTGAAAATACACAAATTAACAATGTGGGATTATTTGGAAAATATTGGGAAATACAAAAAGAGGATAGGAAATACAAAAGCAAACGTAAACTAATTATCAAATATTATACCCCAAATTCCTTTGCAGTAACCAACAGTCCAGGGTCGTGTCCACTAGACATGAAATGTAAGAAAGTGGTCCGAAACTTGGAGGAACTATCTGAACATGTACAATAAAAACATGTTTGTTTTCTGTTGCAAAACGTTTCCCTACAGTGTGCGCTAATGAACACAACCCTGGTGTGCTTAACTTCCAGAGGAGTGAAACAAGGCCTTGCGCCACCTCTCTCTCTTTCTCTCAGTTTGGTATGAGTTTGGTTACGGGTGAGTAGTTGTTCACGATGACCTGGACCACAAAGTCTTTTTGTATCTTAGTGTCCTGGAGCCGGGTCTTATCTGTTAGCAGTTTCCCTGCAAAGAACCAGCGTTGGTGGGCCGCTTCAATGTCCTCCTGCCCCTCCAGGGCTGTCTTCAGCTGGGAAATGGAGTCTGACATGGAGGCGCTTATACGTAGGTCCTTACCTGTGGAAGAGAAAGACATTGGTCAAGTTACTTCTACAATCAGGGGTCTGTTCAGGAATATAGAATGGTGTATTTCAATTAAGGACTCTAGCTTCAAGCATTAAATCTGCAACATTTCTCTCTGCCTCATGGCAAAATGTGTAAAATCGCAGGAAATTAGCTTTAAAACTGCAACATTTCCTCTAAGATGCCAAGAGGAGAGCCTTTAAAAAGTTCATTCCCAGGGCCGAGACTTGGTTCACCCAGCCATGCACTGCCAAAGTCATAGTAAAAGTCCTTGTATGCTATTTTTTATCTCACTCAAGTTACGAGGGGGTCCCTGATGAATTTGCTATCACAAAAGTTTGAGAACCCCTGGCATAGGCGATTTCAAGACCCAAGACCTGGTTAGATGGCTTCAAGTTAGCTAAAAGGGTGAGTGACTAACTGTGTACTGTTTTGGCAGATTGAATGTACAAAGACTTGCCACATGCGTGCACATCCACAAGAGACACCCACATTATAACCCCCCTCCCCAGACAACTCTCGTTTGGCTTCAGTCATGGCAGCTGTATTTCTTCATGACCAAGCCGAAAAACAAGGCCAAATCTAGAGCTTCAGGCCCCCTTTAAACACACTGTCAAACAAGATGATAATAACTAGGCCTGAGGGGCTGACATTCACACACCAGATTATTAGTATGGAATGACCCTGGGGATTGGGCATGGATTTATCCTGAGTGGTGTACTACTCTAATCTAGATAGATGAGTAAGCGAGCTAACTTTGGTCAACTCTGAGTTCAACTCGGGATAACCGGTGACAAAAGTCTTTGAGGCGTGAGTTGAGGACCAATCAAATTAGATTCCCTCCCTCTTGCAAAGAGTGCATCATCACCCCTTCGTTCTCCGGACCATATTTGAGGAATATATGTTTTTTAATAGTCATATTCAAATACATATCACACAACACAGAAATGATAGGATGTATTTGAAACGTCACACGCAGTAAAACTTCTAATAGCACATTTCACACCATAGTCTGCTGAATTTTCAGGTTACCTTTTCTTTCATTTTGATTTGGGCAAAAATGAAAATGTGGCACTAACTCCCCCATGGATCGACTTGCAACTAGTCAAGTGCGACATGAACACGCAGTTACAAGCCCAGCTCGAGCAGGCTGGTAATGATAGGATGTAGGCAGGTGTTTGATCAATATTTACCTTTGTAACATGAATGAAGCCTGAGCTTGAATGGGAAGTTAACTGAAGGTAGCTAATTTCAGAAAAGCCTGAGTACATCTATCTAGATTCATAGTATACCCCTCTTATCTCAATGAAGAACCCCAGAGAGAAATTGAACAACTAAACGACAAAAGAGAAAAGGAATAGGGTGTCTCTCTTACCGCACGAGAGACGTACTCGTAGCTGGAACTCCTCTTTAGGAGGAGGGGGAGGCTTTTTCTGCTCCTTTAGATTGGGAGCTTGGCTCTCATTGGTGCATTCAGTGATGAGGTTGGTGGGAGGGGCTAGAGTGTAGGCAGGAAGTTGGTAGCYGTTCCCCAGCTCATCATAACTCTCTGTCAGCATACCTGGATGGGACAGATAAACACAAAACAAACCTRAGTAACAAGTCCTATCTGAAATCAACTCCCAGCCTCTAGGGACCCCTAGACTAGAGGTGGCCAACCCTCTGCCCGGATCTACAGCGCAGGCTTTTGCTCCAGCCCTGCTGAAACACACCCGATTCTGCAATGTTCTGTTTAGAAAATAATACTAGAATGATGCAATACCACATGTCAAACATGCACATACATTATAGAGGAGCTTTCCCCCTCTGCTGTGTCCATAATGTCTATGTAGCTAAATCCCTGAGTTCTTGTCATGCTGCCCAGGACTATTATATAACTACACAGCAGTAATCTGACAACCACAGACACACACAGATCTCAAATCAGCTAACTGGTCATGAATTATGTCACCCGTAGCCTGGTGGAACCAGACTGATCGCAGTGTTAAGTGAAACATAAATGGTAAGCCCTCTGTCATGTGATCAGGCTGTTTCCATCAGGATACATCACCCAGGCTATACAAATACATGGAGGAGCTATTACTATATCGATGCCAGTGCAATCCATTCAGATCTCCACAAGTGCATATAGGGAGTTACACTCCCTATCTAGAACCTAATAGGGTTCTTTGGATGTTGCCATAGGAGAACCCTTTGAAGAACCCTTGTTGGTTCTAAGCAGAACCGTTTTGGGTTCCATGTAGAACCCTTTCCACAGGGAGGTTCTACATGAAACCAACAATTATTCTAACTGGAACCAAAAAGGATTTGACCTGGAACCAAAAAGGGTTATCCTATGGGGACAGCCGGAGAACACTTTTGGGGTCGATTTGGGCTTAGGCATAGGTTTGATATAGCATTATAATGTCCATCAGGTTGGTGCCAAATGTTATAAATACTAATGTTATATTAGTTAGATGTTACAAGTTAGTTATTAAGATGGAACGTGCGTGTGAGTTTGTGTGTGTGTGTGTGCGTGTATGCGCATGCATGTCTCACCGTGTGGTAGTGTGATGCAGGCTCCGTCCACTATGGCCTGAGCCAGTTCCAGGTCGTTCACCTCTGCAGCCACTGCTGCCGCTCGGAGCGCGTCCCAAATCTCCTTCCTGCCGTCAAAGGCTGGAGCCGTGTCCCAAAACTCATCCCTCTTACTCCTCAGCTGGCCCTCAGTCATAGGGTACTCACTCTTCCATTTAGGGCACTCCTTCTTCAGGGGCTCATTGCGTCCTGAATGGAAATAAAGAAAAAGTAAATACATCAGGTTGCGTATATTTTATGAGGATATTTAATTCAGCGTTTCGATCTGAATGTACACTGCCATTCCTCTGAAAATCATGTAATAGAACACATGTAATAGATCATGTAATAGAACACAACTTATTACAGAGTGTAGCTTTCTAGCTCTCATTCATTGTCATTTTCAAATGCCAATCATGTGTGGCTGGAGCTAGCCATTGTATAAAGGATTATTAGGAGGCTTGTCTATATTCAGAAGTAGGACATCCACAGACTATTCTCTTGTCTGTCTGACTCATGGCATCAATTGATGAACAGTGAGTGAGAAAACATGTTGGGAGAACAGAAGCAACCAAAGCAGAATCGTATAATTTGAGAAAACAGTACAGAAGTGAATAGTCCTGGACCTCACCATGTAAGCACACCACATTCTAGAAAAACAAAACTGTGCATGAAACATGAAGATCAGATGCATTCATCTTCAAGGTGGATAACAATCAGCTTACAGGATGGACAGAACTACAGAATAACAATAAACACCAATCATTATATAAAAAAGTGACAAGAAAATGTAACGAGGCAGAAAGTAACCCTCAACAGGAATAGTTATTTAGGCACTCTGTCAATGTCTGCCTCTGAGAAAACCAGAAACCTTTGAGTAAATCTCCACTGTGGTTGCCAGGTTGGCCTAGGTCCCTAGGTCTCTCAAGGTTTAATGATTGGCCAGAGCTTACCTTACTCCATATGTAAGGTTCAGGGATATCTGGGGCTTTACTTTATACTGCTGAAGCACATCTCAAGAAGAGATGTGTGTACCCCTCTGTAAGCATCTTCAGCGTAGAGACTCTCAGTATAATAGTGGTAGTCATTGTGGTCATAGTGGAGTATACAGTACAGGAAACTAAGGTCACTTTGATTCAGAGAGAGAGGGGGGAAATCAAAGTGATTATTTATAGTGCAGTGGACTATCCAGAGTTACATACACACACGCTCATTTTAGTGGACAACAGTCCAGTGGATTACCACAGTAATCAGGCACCACATAACAGGATTTAGCTCCTGCTATCCCACAATGCATTGCTCTGAGAGGTGAGTGCTGAGTGGAGACTGACAGGTGACTGCTATAGACTCAACGGACCTCAAAATTATGATAACAACTGCATTCTGAAACAAATCCATATTTCTTAGATCACGAACAAACATAAACCTGAAATGGGAATGGAAAGCATACAACCAGGGGTGCAACTATCACTGGGAACAGGGGGGACATGACCCAGATACTCCCTTGGTCACAGGCTGTAGCTGCGACAGCAGATGTTCTGACTTTATACACGGCACTCTTTCAGAGAGGTAGTTAGCAAACCAGGCCAAAGACCCCTCAGAGACACCAATACTCCTTAGCTGGCCCACAAGAATGAAATGGTCTACCATATCAAAAGCTTTGGCCAAGTCAATCAAAATATCAGCACAACTTTGCTTAGAATCAAGGGCAATGGTGACATTATTGAGGACCTTTAAGGTTGCAGTGACACATCCATAACCTGAGCGGAAACGAGATTGCGTACCCGAGAGAATACTATAGACGTCAAGAAAGCCAGTCAGTTGATTATTGACAAGTTTTTCCAACACTTTTCATAAACAGGGCAAAATAGAAATTGGCCTATAACAGTTAGGATCAGTTTGATCTTCCCTTTAAATAAAGGACGCACTGTGGCTGCCTTCCAAGCAATGAGAACCTCCCCAGAGAGGAGAGACAGGTTAAAAAGGTCAGAGATAGGCTTGGCGATGATAGGGGCAGCAACATTTATTCCCAGTGCTGAGCTAGTAGTGTAACAGAAACGTAACGTTGCTACAGTAATGTTTCATCCCCTCTTGACTGAAGTTGTGTCTCAAGAGAATGAACTACTGTGATAGCTCAACTAAAAGTTTTGTGATTATGCTGCGGGACTTAGAGGTAATTTGTGGTTTAGTACGGTACCCTGCGTCACTACTTCATTGCTCCAGGCCAGAGCAAGGGGGAGTTAGAGCACTGATTATGCTTTTGGGTCCTTTTTTTTGTTACTTTTTTTTGTTACTACTTGTCAGTATTACTTAGTAAAACTGTTGTTACACTAAGGTTTTTATTCTAAGAGAAACTTAGGCTACAATTAGGGTGTGGAAATGTTAGGATTATTTTGCTCTTACTGTAGTACTGTAGCCTACTCCCGACCAGTCACGTTGTACATCGCTCGAGTGGCGCAGTGGTATAAGACACTACATCGCAGTGCAAACTGCGTTGCTACAGATGCTGGTTCAATACTTGTGCTGGCCGTGACTGAGAGACCCATGAGGTGACGGTAGACTTTTGGTTTCTCTCCCTCTAAAAACAGAAATAAATCATTCTAAATAACAAACTGGCTTTATTTACAAATTAATAGCAATGTCTCACGGATGGCCATTTTCCTCGCTCACTTTACATTATTTGAAAACAAAATCTCCAAAATCTCGTTATTTTTTAAACAAGCCATAGAAAGTTGGTTGCAATTTCAGTTTAATCCACCAGAAAAGACCGAACAAACAATCCAACAAAAATTGTGGTTAAACTCAAATATACTAATTGATTAAAAAAACTTCAGCAATTGGAACCTTTAACAAGTGGAAGGGGAAAAAAGTATTATAATTATAATTAACCCTGTTTTTCACAAGTGTATCAGGCTGTGAATTCTGCAAACAACGTTTCTAGGATGGGCTATTAGCAGGACAATATATATTGGTCATGTTGATCACGGCTCCCGAGTGGCGCAGTCGTCTAAGGCACTGCATCTCAGTGCAAGAGGATTCACTACAATACCTGGTTTGAATCCAGGCTGTATCACATCCGACCGTGATTGGAAAGTCCCATAGGGCGGCGCTAAATTATTATTATTATTAATTCATTTAGAATTATATAAAAGCCGCTAAGATATTCTCACAGATCAGATTTGCCCTAACGAAAAATGGCCCTTAGATATTAATTTAGAATCCTCCAATCCTCTAAATGTCATTGAAACAAATATTTMTAGATATTCTGTAGGCCTACCGTAGGTGACATGAGTATCACTAGTGTTGAGTAATGTGCTGTTAAAAGTGGTGTAGGTATTATTTATTTWAAAAGCCTATTGAAGTTAGAAGCAATTGGATTTGAAGCAATAGCCTACCCGCGTATGGTCAACTATTTCAGCACCGTTTCGTGCTGCTCTGAGACAAGCATGGGGATTGGTCTTGATAAATCAATAAAATAATATTTTCACTGAATCTCCATTTGGGTATTCGTTAGACTACAATTAGGGTGTGGAAATGTTATGCTCTTAGTACTGTAGCCTACTCCCGGCCGTCACGTTGTACAGCTCCATATTTTCCGTTCCCCTGAGGYTTTCGTTTTTCTTGGAATAGAAACACCATAATATTAATCAAATTAATTAAGCTACATTTCTTAAAAATCAATCCCATATACTATGTTCTTACAAAAAAAGGTTTTTAATTCTCTAGTACAGTCAATATTGAAGGCTATCAAATGCTTCACAAAGATGCCCTCTGGTGGTCAAACTAGCACTAACTAGCATTAATGGTAACAATGGCTGACAATTAAATAACGTGCCATAGAATTCTGCGGCAACCCGCAAGGTGTGCTGCAGTATGACGCAACTTATAAAGTTAGAACCACTGTAGCTAGCTAGTAGATACCACAGCCAGTTCAGCTCTGGTCTCTGTCAGCTGTTGTGTGTATGGAAATGTTTTTGTCCCATTTCAACAGAAGTAAATTCACTTGGCTTGTTTTCGTCAGTTGATGTACCATTAGAGCTAGCAAAAAGTTGGCTAACGTTAGCTAGCTACAGTACCAGTCAAAAGTTTGGACACACCTACTCATTCAAGGGTTTTTCTTTAGTTTGACTATTTTCTAKATTGTAGAATAATAGTGAAGACATCAAAACTATGAAATAACAGATATGGAATCATGTAGTAACCAAAAAAGTGTATTTTAGATTTTAGATTCTTCAAAGTAGCCACCCTTTGCATTGATGACAGCTGCACACTCTTGTCATTCTCTCAACCAGCTTCARCTGGAATACTTTACTCTTGGCACTCTGCTTTTCCTCTCGAGTTCCCACAGATGCTGAGCACTTGTTGGCWGCTTTTCCTTCACTCTGTGGTCCAACTCATCCCAAACCATCTCAAATGGGTTGAGGTCGGGTGATTGTGGAGGCCGGGTCATCTGATGCAGCACACCATCACCTTCTTGGTCAAATAGTCCTTACACAGCCTGGAGGTGTGTTGGGTCATTGTCCTGCTAAAAAACAAATGATAGTCCCACWAAGCGCAAACCAAATGGGATGGCGTATCGCTGCAGAATGCTGTGGTAGCCATGCTGGTTAAGTGTGACTTGAATTCTAAATAAATCACAGACAAAGTCACCAGCAAAGTACCATCATACCTTCTCCCCCATGCCTCATGGGAGATCATATGCGGAGATCATTCATTCACCTACTCTGCGTCTCACAAAGACACGGCGGTTGGAACCAAAAATCTCACATTTGGACTCATCAGATCAAAGGACAGATTTCCACCGGTCTAATGTCCATTGCTCGTGTTTCTTGGCCCAAGCAAGTCTCTTATTATTATTGGTGTCCTTGTGAGGAATACCTGGGAGAAGCTATTGATGATGATGAATGGATACAGATATGTTTGAATGCCCAGTCATGTTCATATTATCTCAGACATAAATTACTGCAGTTTAAGACCATCCATAGAACATACTAAACTGAGCAAAAAAAWTGTGCTCTGACTGTTCTCAATAGGCTGAGAGAGGCTGGACTGAGYGCTTGTAGACCTGTTGTAAGGCAGGTCCTCACCAGACATCAGTGGAAACAGTCGCYATTTTGTCTCACCAGGGGTGATGGTAGGATTCACGTTTATTGTCGAAGGAATGAGCGTTACACCGAGGCCTGTACTCTGGAGCGGGATCGATTTGGAGGGGGAATGTCTGTCATGGTCTGGGGCGGTGTGTCACAGCATCATCGGGCTGAGCTTGTTGTATCTGGGACCTGTTGGATTGGAGGGTGAGGGCTAGGGCCATCCTACCCAGAAATGTCCGGGAACTTGCAGGTGCCTTGATGGAAGAGTGGGGTAACATCTCACAGCAAGAACTGTCAGATCTGGTGCAGTCCATGAGGAGGAAATGCACTGCAGTACTTAATGRAGCTGGTGGCCACARCAGATACTGACTGTTACTTTTGATTTTGACCCCCCCTTTGTTCAGGACACATTATTKYATTTATGTTAGTCACATGTCTGTGGAACTTGTTCAGTTTGTGTCTCAGTTGTTGAATCCTATGTTCCTACAAATACTTWCACATGTTAAGTGTGCTGAAAATAAACGCAGTTGACAGTGAGAGGACGTTTCTTTTTGTGGACTAATCCATTGAGGAGGCCACAGAGATGACACGGTCCAAGATTATGGAGATTGTGGCTCAGATGCACAAGGCACGTCTCTCTCCAGAATGCGTTCTCTCCCGCCATTCATTGTTTCATAACTTRATTGTGTGCATTGTTTGCTGTGCGTGGGGCTGCCACAGGACCCACCAGGCTGGGGAAACCTACAGGAGGCCTGGTGCTTGGAGGAGGCACCGGAAGGACCGGGCTGTGGGGGAGCACTGGAGCTCTGGTGCGCAGCCTTGGCACCACTTCTCCAGGCTGGATGACCACTTTAGCCCAGACCCTCCAGAGTGCAGGCACAGGTTGAACCGGGCTGTGGGTGAGCACTGGAGATCTGGTGCATACCACTCGCACCTCTCCCTTAGGCTCAATGCACACATTCGCCCGGCACGAGCGGAGCGCAGGCATAAGACGCACTGCACCCTCCCAGCTCCCCGGAGACACAGCACGCAGAGCCGGCGCAGGATACCCTGGCCCGAAACGGCGTACRGGAGACCAGACACGCTGAGCCGGCACAACACGCCCTGGCTGGATGCCCACACTCGCATGGCACTTGCGGGGGGCTGGCCTATAGCCCATCGGGTACTGAACGCGTACTGGCGACACCGTGCGCTTCACCGCATAACACGGTGTCTGACCAGTAACGCGCTGCTTACGATAAGCACGAGGAGTGGGCTCAGGTCTCCAACCTGACTCCGCCACACACCCCGCGTCCCCCCCCCCCAAAAAAAAAAAATTGGGGGCTGCCTCTCGTGCTGCCGTGCTACCTCCTCATACCGCCGCCGCTCAGCTTTCGCTGCCTCCAGTTCTTCCTTAGGGCGTCGATATTCCCCAGCCTGTGCCCAGGGTCCCTTGCCGTCCAAAATCTCCTCCCATGTCCATGAGTCCAGAGATCGCTGCCTTTCTATACCACGTTGCTTGGTCCTTGGTTTGTGGGAAGTTCTGTAACGGCTTTCGTCCTCTTCGTCTGAGGAGGAGTAGGAAATATCGGACCAATGTGCAGCGTGGTACGTATCCATAATAACTTTTAATGAGAATGAATACAAAATACAAAAAGAACAAGAMAATCAAATGAAAACCGACACAGTCCCGAATGGTGCAAACACTGAAACGGAAAACAACTACCCACAACCCATAGTGGGAAAACAGGCTACCTAAGTATGATTCTCAATCAGAGACAACGATCGACACCTGCCTCTGATTGAGAACCATACTAGGCCAAACACATAGAAATATAACGTACAGAACAAAACATAGAAAAACAACATAGAATGCCCACCCCAACTCACGCCCTGACCAAACTAAAATAAAGACATAAAAAAGGAACTAAGGTCAGAACGTGACACTGTGGATCTCATAGTGTTTTAAAATCATGTTTTAACTTTTGATGATGTCATGGGGTAGAACTTTTTAACTTTATATTTCTTTCTACAAAAGGTAGACATGTGCCGTTTTCACATATTTAGACACTGGTGTTATGTTTGAGATAATGAAAATMAGGTTGAAAAGTGGTGGAATTGCCCTTTAATAGTCACTATTATATAGTTATTACACAAGTTTGACTCCTGATACTACTACAGTATATTTCCATAATAATTAGTCTAAMTCCCCTTATTTACATTACACACTTCCTTCTCCTCATAGCCCTTCAGAGGGGTTGGGTTAAATGCGGAAGACACATTTKAGTTGAATACATTCAGTTGGACAACTGACTAGGTATCCCCCTTTCCCCTTRCCTTCATAAACATCCCCTGTCCCCTGCCAACTGAATTCATGAAATGAGGTAGGTTATATTAACACGTCATACTATAGCTTAAAACAGATGTATTACAACCTAATAATAAGTTGTTACTAATATTTAAATGACCACATCTTACACTTCTTCAACTTGACATGTTGGAAAACAAACTACACACAGACTTAATACTTTTATGTTATTGGCAATTGCAGCTCTAGAAAGATGAGGCTCACTAGCACAGTCATCCAGCACTCCAACAATCCATAGTCCATCTGCATACATACTCACTTTTCAGCACCACCTTAATGGGAGACTGTGAGGGGTGGTACGGATGGTAGTCCCTAGAGTTAGCGACTCCCATGTTCTTCTCTTTCTCTCTCCCAGAGATTTGATGTGTGTGTGTGTCAGACACACAATCTCTTAGTTCCAGATACCGTTGTTTAAATCAAACACAACACTGACTCAGCATCAGAAAGAACAGCCTTTCAGAGACTCCAACCAGAAATTGAAGCTTACGTCTCTCTGTCTAAGAAGGTTGCAGTGGTCAAGGGTATGATCCCACCACCTGGACTAGATTCTCACGCTTTGGCTATCCGTGACGACTACAGTTATCCTTGTGGAGTCTGAGCTASGTTAGCTAGCTGTTGTGACACTTCCCCAGTTCTTTACTAACAAATGCCTTAATAACACACACACACAAACACACACACCCAGCCACCCAAAATACCACAGGATCAATATATGACAGATGGAATATCTGGCTACATATGCCATAAACAGCATCTATCAATAGTATCCTATCCAGATTGGCTAGGTAGGCAGCTAATGCTTACACAACAGCACTAATCCAATTAGCTATTTAGAGGAAGAGGTGGAAGAGGTCAAGAATAACCCAAGTCAACACCACAACCCCATTATAGACTTTAAACTCTGGTCAGACCATACTAATCTGCTGTGAATGGGATTGCACCTGTTGATGGGCAGTTCAAGTTTTACACCATTGTACGGCTGTTTGGGGGTAGATAGTTCTAGGTAGAATCCATTGTACATCTCTTTGGGGGGAGGGGGGTACTTCTTGGTATAATCCAATGTATAGGTTACCTGTTTGTTAAGAAACAAACTTGGCCTGGAAAGTTCCAGGTATGATCCATTGCAGACCAGCCTAGACCAGAGACTATAGCTTCTGTAGAACAATGCTTAGAACAAGGGTCTTACATTAGCTTAACCATAATGTATATATTATGCCAATTACGCTTTTATCCAAAYTGACTAACAGTCATGCGTGCATCCATTTTATGTACGGGTGGTCCACGGAATCAAACCCACTATCCTGGCATTGCAACCTCCATGCTCTACCAACTGAGCAACAGAGGACCACGTACAAACATATGACAATCCTAACAAAAAGGACCAAATGTTTTTGTTGTCATAGGCGACATTGTAAACAAATAATGTAGTATATGGGTAAATCCATTTGAATTAAATCACTTTTTGACCACACCCCTTTTCATTTAAACAAAACTTTCAATATGTGTTTGCCCATAGAAGAAAGTCAGAAAGTGACTTTTTGGACCTMAATGCCAAAATATTTAGGAATTAGAGGTGCTCAAAGTTTAAACKCTGTTTSAAAGCTGATGGGTTCCTCCTCTTTTTAATAGAGGCCATCAAAACTCTTTTCTCACACAATTTCATAGCACAGCCTATAGAAATGTTGTGCAACAMGAACACATTTCATCCTATGCATCAACCAGCTATGAGGAGCTGGCTCTCGCTGCGCAACAGGTGATCATATTCTGCTATAACTCTGAATAACAGGGCTCTAATGAAGTGTTTGATTTGATTTTCGATTGCATTAGCATTGATGTCAGAGTGATTAGAGGGACACTAGCAACTGGCAGTTAGCAAGTTTGGTAGGCTACTACTAATGACCATCGGAAGCATCAGAGCACAGTTTTGGAGYAGTCTAGTTACTGTGACTCAATGGTCACGTGGAATTTCACTGCGGTAATGACTCCTGACTGCCGGCGGTAATATGGTCACCATAACAGCCCTAGTTACCGGTGTTTCTGTAGCGAACATGAGATGGAGCTTGCAAAACAAATGGCCACTGGATTGATGCAAATAATCATGATATCATTCTGCCAGGTAGGCATAGGCTACTTTGAGTGAAGTATACACAATGCCCACTGGAAAAGAGTGGGTATATGACATATACCCTCCACTACACCACTGTCTGCAGAGCATTATACAGTCAGAATTTCTTACCTCCTCGTTTTTTGCTCCATGTAGAGTTCCTGGCAGGCCCTGGTCCGTCCAGCTGATCCCTCCCTACACACCCGCCCATGACTGTCTCTGCAGAGCCATACAATTACATAACATCAGTAGCTACATAACATCAGGAAAACAAACACACACACACACACACACACACGAAAGAGATAAAAGATTAACAGTTATCAATCAGTTATAATGTTGCCAAACAAATGCAAGGGGAGCTATTGAAATATAGAAACAAAACAAATCATAAACATTGTGTTTTTTTAATTCATCCAAAGACGATACTTGTCAGTTTGATATATACCTGCAAAACACATCTCATATTTGGATGGTCAATGACATTTGCTCATTGTTTTATTGGTAATGCTGTAATGGCAACGTTTACATGCCACGTCTACCATGAGCTGTCAACGTGTCTGACAGCTCGAGCTCACAAACTGCAATTAAGATAGCAAGATGGCTGTTTCCATTAGCCTGAAGACCTGACATTGAATTGCATTGGATTMGATTCAACATTCCGCATAAATGTGKATTTGGATCAGGAAAGTTTCCTCTCTCAACCGCTACAAACCCAGTATGTTTAATAAAATTATATTTTACTGGTTGTCACAATATATCCACAGGAAAGTATGATTACACAAACTTTTGAAAAGCACTGGTAGTCACCTGAAGCACGTGCAGAATCATGTAAACACATGCACGAGCTCCTGCTGATGCTTCAGATGATAGAAATKTGAACGCATAGTACTTTGAAACGTTCATGTAATTATATTGTCCTATGGATATTTTGTCTCACATTCCTACCTGCAAAATGACAAACCACACAGACAACCAGTAAAGTAAATTACAATATAATTGTATTCTAGCCTGGGCAGCCACTAATGCCTAGGAATGCTAGTCCCAGATGTTGCCTTCGCATTCAGCCAATCCGGTTGCATCAGTCAGGCTGAAGGGGAAGAAAGTAAGCATAGTTCCCCCTTTTTTCTGCCTRTTCACAATTCAATTTAGTTAAGGAGGAAATCGAAGCCTTGCATGAATYAAGAATGGTGTATTTACGAACTGGTCGCTGCGGGTCACAAGTGTATTACCATCTGTACACATCAAGACAAGATGATAGTAAAGATCCATAAAACCACTAGCGGTTTCCCAGGCAAATTTCATTCAACATTCTGGATTGTGGGATTGAGAGGAARTTTTCTGATCCACATACACGCTCATTTATGCCCGACGTAGAATTTAATGCAATTCAATGTCGGGTCTTCAGGCTGTTTCCACATGTCTTGGTTTTGTATCTATCAAATCAATGCAACTGTGGCTTAAAAACTACTGTGGRTTAAAAACTACACACATTAAACAATTCTGTCAGCGCTGTTATTTGCAATTYTTGCATTGGTAAACAATCAATTCAACAAAACAGGTTTTTATTTACCAGATATCCAGTTCGTTAAACTCAGCATTCGTCTGCAGTTGGCTTGCCACATCCAAATAACTTAAACTCCAAAGTTAGTTCTGGATTCAGCTGCAGCGATACGTGAGAGGAGTCAGCAGCTTTGCGCTGTGTTTGTCATGTCACCTTTGCGCCAACAGGTGCCTATTCTCACAGCCGCTGTGCCAAACCTGACCCGTGTGAAGCTAGCCATAATAAGGAATAGCCCCAATAGTGGAATTTGAGGTTCGCCTTAAAAATAAAAGTRCCCATTGAACGTGATTCAAACGGATTTAAATAGTGGAATCATGGACTAGATTTTTTTTTMAAACTTTATTTAGATCATGCTAAACAAGGTCGGAATGTTCTATAAAAATTCAACAAAAGACAAAAAAGAAAACATCAGTTGAATTCGCACTCCGGATGTATTAGACTTTAGAATTGCATTGGAGACTTACAGTGCATTTCGGAAAGTATGCAGACCCCTTGACTTTTTCCACATTTTGTTACGTTACAGCCTTATTCTAAAATTGATTAKGTCGTTTTTTCCCCTCATCAATCTACACATTATTGCATTTWGTTTAATTTATAACATTCCGACCTTGTTAAGCATTATCTAGTCAAAATATGGAATGATTCCACTATTTGTTCTATCCGTTAGAATCACTTTCAATGAGGCAACTTTTATTTTGAAGGCAAACCGCACATTCAACTAGCGTGGCTAATCCTTAACTGTGGCTAGCTTCACACAGGCCCAAAACTGTGCCTGCTCTGACCCCTCCGTCCCAAAACTAGATTATCTTTTCGTTCGAATAAAAAAAGGCCGCTGTATAAAAGCTAGAGTTGATGTACTTGCAATAGATTGAAAACGCCCTCCGCCGTGTCTGATAAGGTAAACATGTGGATTCATCCATGCAATCAATCTGCAGCTTGTTTATAGATTTAATCGCCTTTCACTCGGCGTTCACTGTCCCGACGACAAATTAATCGGAAACGCATGCGCAGTAGAAACAGCAGCAGCAAGAAATAGAATTTATATCTAAATCAACCATTTCTCTTAAAACAGCCAGCCATAAAATTGTATACATGCATGTATGTAAATATAGTTCATTAAGAACCCTACATCTAATAGAAAATTGTTCAGACCATATATTTCCTGATTTTATTTAGATGAAGAACATTTGAGATAAATAATTCCCCATAAAATTACAATGCCCTCATCCACAGAGCACGAGTGGTCACTGAACGATTTGATGAGCATGAAAACGATGTAAACCATATGCCATGGTCGTCTCAGTCACCAGATCTCAACCCAATTGAACATTTATGGGAGATTCTGGAGCAGCGCCTGAGACAGCGTTTTCCACCACCATCAACAAAACAGCAAATCATGGAATTACTCGTGAAAGACTAGTGTCACATCCCTCCAAAAMAGTTCCAGACACTTATAAAATCWATGCCAAGGTGCATTGAAGCTGTTCTGGCTCGTGGTGGCCCAACGCCCTATTATGACACTTTATGTTAGTGTTTCCTTTATTTTGGCAGTTACCTGTATATTAGGAACCTTGTCATTCCTCCTACTCAGATCTCACCCCTCACTTAGTAAAGTCTCAACAACCCTGCACTAGATAAGCATCACCCTTCCTGTTCAACACTTAAAACTCTCCTAGTCACGGGGCCCCTCAGGGGGTGTGGTTAGTCCTCTCCTGTATTCCCTGTTCACCCATGAATGCGTGGCCACACACGATTCCAACACYATCATCAAGTTTGCTGACGASACAATGGTGGAAGGCCTGATCACCGACAGCGATGAGACAGAGGAGGTCGGAGGATCTTAGCAGTGTGGTGCCAGGGCAACAACCTCTCCCTCAATGTCAGTAAGACCAAGGAGCTGATCGTGGACTATAGGAGAAAGAAGGCAGAGCACGCTCCCATCCACATCAACAGGGCTGTTGTGGAGCGGGTCGAGAYCTTCAAGTTCCTTGGCATCCACATCACTTAAGATTTAACATGGTCCACACACACACACCCGCACAGTCGTGAAGAAGGCACGGTAGCGCCTCTTCCCCCTCAGGAGGCTGAAAAGTTTTGACATGGGTCCTCGGATTCTCAAAAAGTTCTACAGCTGCACCATTGAGAGCATCTTGACTGGCTGCATCACCGCTTGGTATGGCAAATGCACCTTCCTTGACCGCAAAGTGCTACAGAGGGTGGTGCCAACAGCCCAGTCCATCACTGGGGCCGAGCACCCGACCATCCAGGACCTCTATATCAGCTGGTGTCATCGGAAGGCGGGAATAATTGCTAAAGACTCTAGCCACCCAAGCCATGGGACTGTTCACTCTGCTACCGTCCGGCAAATGGCATTAAAGCGTCGGCAGAGCATCTATCCCCAAGCCATAAGACATTTAAAAATAGCCACACTGCTAAACAGTCAATTAAATGGTATCAGAACTATCTGCACTGACCTTACACACACACACACACACACACACACATATATATATATATATATATACTACCGTTCAAAAAGTTGGGGTCACTTAGAAATGTCCTTGTTTTTGAAAGAAAAGCACATTTTTTTGTCCATTAAAAATCACAGAAATACAGCGTAGACATTGTTAATYTTGTAAATGACTATTGTAGCTGGAAACTGCAGATTTTTTATGGAATATCTACATAGGCGTACAGAGGTCCATTATCAGCAACCATCACTCCTGTGTTCCAATGGGACGTTGTGTTAGCTAATCCAAGTTTATCATTTTAAAGGGCTAATTGATCATTAGAAACCATTTTGCAATTATGTTAACACAGCTGACAACTGTTGTTCTAATTAAAGAAGCAATAAAACTGGCCTTCTTTAGACTAGTTGTGTATCTGGAGCATCAGCATTTGTGGGTTTGATTACAGGCTCAAAATGGCAAGAAACAAAATACTTTCTTCTGAAACTCGTCAGTCTATTCTTATTCTGTTTAATGAAAGGTTATTCCATGCGAGAAATTGCCAAGAAACTGAAGATCYCGTACAACGCTGTGTACTACTCCCTTCACAGAACAGTGCAAACTGGCTCTAACCAGTATAGAAAGGAGTGGGAAGCCCCGGTGCACACCTGAGCAGGAGGACAAGTACATTAGAGTGTCTAGTTTGAGAAACAGACACCTCAAAAGTCCTCAACAGGCAGCTTTATTAAATAGTACCCGCAAAACACTTAGTCAACAGTGAAGAGGCGACTCCGGGAAGCTGGCCTTCAAGGCAGAGTTCCTCTGTCCAGTGTCTGTGTTCTTTTTCCCATCTTAATCGTTTATTTTTATTGGCCAGTCTGAGCTTCTGGCTTTTTCTTTGTAACTCAGCCTAGAAGGCCAGCATCCCGGGGTCTGGCTGGGCCACTCAAGAACATTCAGAGACTTGTCCCGAAGCCACTCCTGCGTTGTCTTGGCTGTGTGCTTAGGGTCGTTGTCCTCTTGGAAGGTAAACCTTCGCACCAGTCTGAGGTCCTGAGCGCTCTGGAGAAGGTTTTCATCAATGATCTCTCTGTACTTTGCTCTGTTCATCTTTCTCTCTATCCRGACTTGTCTCCCAGTCCCTGTCGCTGAAAAACATCCCCACAGAATGATGCTGGCATCACCATGCTTCACCGTAGGGATGGTGCCAGGTTTCATCCAGARGGGACACTTGGCTTTCAGGCCAAAGAGTTCAATCTTGGTTTCATCAGACCAAAGAATCTTGTTTCTCATGGTCTGAGAGTCTCTAAGTGCCTTTTGGCAAACTCCAAGAGGGCTGTCATGTGCCTTTTACCGAGGAGTGGCTTTTGTCTGGCCACTCTACCATAAAGGCCTGATTGGTGGGGTGCTGCAGAGATTGTTGTCCTTCTGGAAGATTCTCCCATCGCCACAGAGGAACTGGAGCCATGTCAGAGTGACCATTTTCCCTCGATTGCTCGGTTTGGCCGGGCGGCCAGCTCTAGGAAGAGTCTTGGTGGTTTCAAACTTCTTCCATTTAAGAATGATGGAGGCCACTGTGTTCTTGGGGACCTACTGCAGACATTTTTTGGTACCCTTCCCCAGACATGTGCCTCAACACAATCCTGTCTTGGAGCTCTACTGACAATTCCTTTGACCTCATGCGGGACCTTATATAGACAGGTGTGTGACTCCAATCAAGTTGTACAAACATCTCAAGGATGGTCAATGGAAACATGATGCACCTGAGCTCAATTTCGAGTTTCATAGTAAAGGGGCTGAATACTTATGTAAATAATGTATTTCTGTTTTTTATGTTTAATACATTTGCTAAAATTACAAAACTGTTTTCACTTTGTCATTATGGGATATTGTGTGTAGATTGATGACTAAATTAATACATTTTAGAAAACAAGGCTYTATTGTAACAAAAMGTGTAAAAAGTCAAGTGGTCTGAATACTTTCCGAATGCACTGTATACACCCACTCACACACACTACATTGACASTCCCACACAAATCCCACACACATACACTGCATACGCACACACACATACCGACACAACACAAACACACACACACGACACACAAGCACTCACACACTCATCATTTGCTGCTGCTACWCTGTTCTTTATTTTACTCTTATRATTATCTATCCTGATGGCTAGTCACTTTACCCTGCCTTCATGTACATATCTACCTCAAATACCTTGTAACTCTGCACATTGATCTGCTACTGGTAATCTCTGTATATAGTTCCATTGTGTATTAAATGTTTTTCCTCGTGTTACTATTTTATTTGTATTATTATTTTTAAACTGCATCGTTGGGAAGGGCTCTTAAGCAAGCATTTCACGGTAAAGTCTACAACAGTTTTATTTGGTGCATATGACAAATAAAAGACAGTATTATTTGATATCAACCCTGCTCTAGTCAAGCTTTACCCCTACTCCTTAACCCTCACCCCTCCCCTTGTCAAGTATCATCTCTGCACTAGTCAAGCTTCACCCCTCCTCCTCAACCTTCACCCTTGCATTGGTCAGTTATCACCCAAGAGGAGGACGGAGGAGTCGAGGAGTGAATGGACTTTTGAGAAAAGGCCAGAGAAGAAAAAACAAACCTCTTTAATGATGTAAAGAAAACAGGGTAAAAAGCATTTGATTTAACGATCAATAAAAATACAGATAAACATTCAGATATTGTGGAAGCACAGCATCTCTACCATGTTGGCAGTCTGATATGGTTGATTAGAATCAGATTACATTTGGCCTTATGCCAAAAAGGTTCTGCTAAAAAAGGTTCCAGCCAAAGGTAGTGCATTAAACAGGAAATAGGGTGCAATTACAGGCCCTTGGTGTTCTTAATAGTTTGTGGGACATAAAAGACTCCATCTTCTCCTACAGTGTACCTGGGTAATACCACAAATAGAGTGCCTTTTAAGTCCCACAGACATTGTGTGTACATGTTGATAAAACACTCAATTGAAAAGTTAAATCACATCTATTTTCTCATTCTCTCACTTGTCCATTTCCTAATTTGAATTCAATGCTGTCACTTGTCCACTCAAGCTTAACATTGTTGTCATCTATCGCCCATCTATCGCCCACCATTTTCAAGCAGAAATTTGCATCCTGTAGCTCTAACTCCAAAAAGTTCTGGGATACTGTAAAGTCCATGGAGAACAAGAGCACCTCCTCCCAGCTGCCCACTGCACTGAGGCTAGGTAACACGGTCACCACCGATAAATCCGTGATAATCGAAGACTTCAACAAGCATTTCTAATGGCTGCCATGCCTTTCCCCTGGCGGACTCCAACCTTGCACAACAACCCCGCCCCTCCGCTGCTACTCGCCCAAGCCCTCCCAGCTTTCTCCTTTACCCAAATCCAGATAGCAGATGTTCTGAAAGAGCTGAAAACCTGGACCCATACAAATCAGCTGGCTTGACAATCTGGACCCCCTATTTCTGAAACTGTCCGCCGCCATTGTCGCACCCCCTATCACCACCTGTTCAACCTCTCCTTCGTATCATCTGAGATCCCCAAGGATGGAAAGACTGCCGCGGTCATCCCCCTCTTCAAAGGGGGACCCTGACCCAAACTGTTAAGACCTATATCCATCCTGCCCTGCCTACTAAAGGTCTTCGAAAGCCAAGTCAACAAAACAGATCACTGACCATTCTCGAATCCACCGTACCTTCTCCGCTGTGCAATCCGGGTCCGAGCCGGTCATGGTGCACCTCAGCCCAGCTCTCAGGTACTAAACGATATCATAACCGCCATCGATAAAAACATTACTGTGCAGCCGTCTTCATCGACCTGGCCAAGGCTTTCGACTCTGTCAATCACCATATTCTTATCGGCAGACTCAGTAGCCTCGGTTTTTCTAATGACTGCCTTGCCTGGTTCACCAACTACTTTGCAGACAGAGTCAGTGTGTCAAAATCTGAGGGCATGTTGTCCGGTCCTCTGGCAGTCTCTATGGGGGTACCACAGGTTCAATTCTCGGGCCGACTCTTTCTCTGTATACATCAATGATGTTGCTCTTGCTGCGGGCGATTCCCTGATCACCTCTACGCAGACGACACCATTCTATATACTTCCGGCCCTTCTTGAACTGTACTATCTAACCTCAAAACGAGCTTCAATGCCATACAAACACTCCTTCCGTGGCCCTCAACTGCTCTTAAACGCTAGTAAAACCAAATGCATGCTTTCAACCGTTCGCTGCCTGCACCCGCACGCCCGACTAGCATCACCACCCTGGACGGTTCCGACCTAGAATATGTGGAACATCTATAAGTACTAGGTGTCTGCGCTAGACTGCAAACTCTCCTTTCCAGCACTCATAATCAAACATCTCCAATCCAAAATCAAAAGCAAGAATTCGGCTTCTATTCCGCAACAAAGCTCCTTCCCACTCACGCCGCCAAACTACCCTAGTAAAAACTGACGATCCTACCGATCCTCGACTTCAGAGCGATGTCATCACAAATAGCTTCCAATACTCTTACTCAAGCAAACTGGATGCCAGTTTATCACAGTGCCATTCGTTTTGGTTACTAAAGCACCTTATTACGACCCACCACTCGACTCGTATGGCCCTAGTCGGCTGGCCCTCGCATCGGTTCTCGTTCAGACCCACTGCTCCAGGTTCAATCTGACAAGAGCTAGGCTAGGTAAAGTGACCGCCTTTATCATCAGTTCCACTGGTCACGATGGCTAACACCCACCCGCAACACGCGCTCCAGCAAGGTGTACCCAGCTTGATCATATCACCTAAAGCCAAAACCTCCATTTAGCGACGCCTTTCCTTCCATTCCTCTGCTGCGCTGCCGACTGAAACGAATTGCAAAAATCTCTCGAATGTTGGAGACTTTTTATCTCCCCAACAACTTTAAAAAATCTGCTATCGACGCAGCTAACCGATTCGCTGCAGCTGTACAATAGCACATCGTAAACTACCCACCCAATTTACCTACCTCACCCCCATACTGCTTTATTTATTTACTTTTCTGCTCTTTTGCCACACCAGATCTACGTTCTTGCACATCATTCATCTCGATGATTAATCACTCCCAGTGTTAATCTGCTAAATTGTAATTATTCGATTTATTGCCTACCTCATGCCTTTTGCACACATTGTATATAGATTCTCTTTTTTTTCTACCATGTTATTGACTTGTTTATTGTTTACTCCATGTGTAACTCTGTGTTGTCTGTTCACACTGCTATGCTTTATCTTGGCCAGGTCGCAGTTGCAAATGAGAACTTGTTCTCAACTAGCCTACCTGGTTAAATAAAGGTGAAATAAAAATWAAAAWAAATAAAAATCAGGGGCCCTTGGAGAGTTCATCAATGAGCTTGACACTTTGATAAGTTCATTTCCTGACGATGGCTCACTTCTTTTCGTACATGGCAACTTCAACCTCCCAACGTCTGCCTTCGATTTGTTTCTTTCCAACTCTCTTTCCCCTCCTTGCCTCTTTTGACCTCACCCTTTCCCAGTCCCATCCCACTCACAAGGCAGGCAATACGCTTCACCTCTTCTTTACCAGAGGCTGTTCGCCTACTAATCTCACTGCAACCCCCCTCCAGGTCTCTGATCACTACTTTGTTTCCTTTTCTGTCTCCCTTTCCTCCAACCCTAGCCACTCAGTCCCTACCCAGATGGCCATGAGCTGTCGCAATCTTCGCTCTTCCCATTAATCTTTCCCTTTTGCTAAATCCTTCTCCCTCCTGATTCTGCCTTCTCAACCCTCTCTTCTCCCTTTCCTCATCCTATGACTRGCACTGTCCCCTTTCCTCCCGGCCGGCTTGGCCTTCCCCTCCTGCTCTGTGGCTGAGTGACTCTTTGCGAGGTTACAGAACAGGTCTGCAGGAAGCTTGAGTGAAAATGGAGGAAACCTACACTTCCGGAGGACCTACCATCCTTCCACTCCCTCTGTATCCGCTGCTAAAGCCACTTTCTATCACTAAATTTCAAGCTATTGCCTCTAACCCAAGGAAACCACCTGCCCCTCCCTCTCTGCAGACAACTTTGTCAACCCCGTTGAAAAAAAGGTTGAGAACATCCACTCCTCATTCACTCAGCTTATTGAGTCTACTGGTTCCACTCACACAGAACTACCCTACGCATTGACCTCTTTCTCCCCAGATGAAATCCTAACTAGTGAGGCCCGGCCGCCCGCAATCTGCCCACTCGACCCCATCCCCTCCTCCCTTCTCCAGACCATCTCTGGAGACCTCCCATTCCTAACTTCCTCATTCCTGACCACTGACTGCGGTCCCTCTGACTTAAAAATGTTCCAAGTCGCTCCACCTCAAGAAACCAAGACTAGAATGCTCTGACTTCAAAAGCTACAGACTTGTAATCTCTTTTCTTTCCAAAACACTTGAGCGTGTTGTCTCTGACCAACTCTCTCGCTTTGTCTCTCAGAACTATCTTCTGAGAGAGAAATGAGTCAGGTTTCAAGACTAGTCATTCAACTGACACTGCTCTTCTCTGTGTCACAGAAGCTCTCCGCACTGCCAAAGCAAAATCTCTATCCACTGCCTTTGACACTGTGAACCATCAGATCCTCCCCTCCACCCTCTAAGGGCTGGGAGTGTCAGGCTCTGCACTCTTGGATTGCATTCTACCTGGCAGGCTGCTCCTACCAGGTGACGTGGAGAGGATCTGTGTCTGCACCACATACTCGCATAACAGGTGTCCCCCAGGGCTTGGTTGTAGGCCCTCTCCTCTTCTCTCTATACACCAAGTCACTCGACTCCATCATATCCTCACATGGTCTCTCCTATCATTGCTATGCGGATGACACAGCTACTTTTCTCCTTCCCCCCCTTCTGACACCCAGGTGGCAACACGCATCTCWGTGTGCCTCGCAGAAATCTCAGCTTGGCCCACCACCTCAAGCTCAACCTCAAGAAGACGGAGCGTCTTGGCGTGACCCTGGACAACACCCTGTCATTCTCAGCAAACATCAAAGCAGTGACTCGCTTCTGCAGGTTAATGCTCTACAACATCTGTAGAGTACGACCCTACCTCACACAGGAAGCAGGGCAGGTCCTAATCCAGGCACTTGTCATCTCCCTTTTGGACTACTACAACTCGCTGTTGGCTGGGCTCCCTGCTTGTGCCATCAAATCCCTGCAATTTATACAAAATACTGAAGGTCGCCTGGTGTTCAACCTTCCTAAGTTCTCCCATGTCACCATGCTCCTCCGCACACTCCACTGGTTTCCAGTCTAAGCTCGCATCCACTACAAGACCATGGTACTTGTCTACGGAGCAGCAAGACGAACTGCCCCTCCCTACCTTCAGGCTATGCTCAAACTCTACACCCCAACCAGAGCACTCCATTCTGTCACCTCTGGTCTTTTGGCCCTCACACCCCTACGGGAGGGCAGCTCCCACTCAGCCCAGTCCAAGCACTTCTCTGTTCTGGCACCCCAATGTTGGAACCAGCTTCCCCCTGAAGCTAAGACAGCAGAGTCCCTACCCATCATCTAAAAAAAAATGTAAAACCCTACCTTTTTAAAGAGTGTCTTAAATAATTTCACCGCACCCCCCCCTTGCATCCCCTTCTCACCTGACCCTCCCCACATAAAAAAATTACAAAAACAAGTACTGGAGTGTGGTAGGCCTTTATTACGCAAGCCCAGAACCAAGTGCCAGGACCAGGTTTGAGGTTAGGTTAGGTGTGCGTTCTGACCTCTCGAAAGAACTGTTACATTTATCTAAGCGCCAGATGAGAATGCATCTACATATAGTCACTTTTAGTGATTATGTGCGTCAAGGCATTATTCCACGGGGACTCAGGTGGTAAAAATAACCATCATTGGGACAGCGCACAGATTATTTATGTGAGCGCTGGTGTGCCATCCTGAACAAATGCTCTATTGATTTAATTACATTAATTGTTGACCAGTTGAAAAAGGATAACACGATTGAAGAGACCGACGAGATGCCGCACCCGATGGGGTAAGAAGAAGCGACTACCAGAGGCAGAGGGGACCGTTCACACAGTCCCATAACCCACGGGACTGAGTGTTTTTAATTTATCAAGCAAGATATTGCGTCCTGCCCTTTTCTCCTTGCTTAATAAAGGGTTATCTTTTGTGCCTACAACTCAGTGTAACGATTTTGATGTTAAGGAAGACATGTTTAAGTTTTTTAGAGACATCCGTTTAAGGGAATACTTTAGCTCCCCTAATCGTGATATTTCTATTGAACATGTAGGTTGCTCACCTGCACATACTCCGACTCCTTTTAGAAGTAAGAGTTATTTTGTACCTCCAGCCAATCGCAATCACTCGAGACATATTGCAGACTTGTTCAAAAAGATGTTGTTCATCTCCTTAAGAACAAACAGAAGTACATATCTTTCCATAATTTACCTAAGGATGAAAAACAAGCTTTGCTTGATTTACAATCCGATACGTCAGTCCTTACCCGCCATGTTGATGAGGGTGGGTCAGTTGTACTCATGGATAGGCCAGTTTATGTAAATGAGTGTCATAGACAACTGTTTGACAACACCTTTTACAAGAAACTCAGAAGTGACCCCACTGCCCAATTTCAGAACACGATCTTTACTGTCCTAGATGGGTATTTAAGTTCTGGTCAGATAACCAAAAAAGAACACGACTCTTTGGCTATTCAACACCCTAAAATTGCCACTTTTTATATACTTTGCCGAAATTACACAAGAATGTTACAAAACCTCCAAGGCGCCCTATTGTAGTGGGCATTGATGCAGTAACGGCCCCTCTATCAACTTTTGTTGAGTTTTTTATTACACCACTCGCAGAACAGCTCCCCTCCTTTGGCTGTAAGGCAAACTGTTTTTCAAGGGAAGTGGGTGACAACTATCAGCCCTCAACAAACTGTTACGATCAGTGTATAGAACATTATCTTCACACATGATCAAGAAAACTGATTTGAGGTGTATCAGATTGCATAGTACATCTCAGATGCTCAGAACAAGAGTTAAGAAAAGCATGGAACGCCTGGAGCTGTTTTGCATCACCCCTCCACAGAACAAAAATATCATCAATCTACCGTTTCCATATAATTGTAACGGCTGTCGTCTTCCTCCTCCTCGGACGAGGAGAGGAGAGAAGGATCAGATGACCAAAATGCAGCGTTGAAGGTAGACATAATATTTATTCAAATGAAAATGACGAAACACGAAATAACACTTGAATAATATACTACAAAACAAATAAACGATGTAGACAACAGACCTGAACAAACAAACTTACATAACACGAAGAACGCACGAACAGGAAAATAGACTACACAAAATCCGAACGAACAAACGAAACAGTCCCGTGTGGTGCAAAACAGACACAGAAGACCCACCCACAACAAAGAATGTGAAAACCACCTACCTTAATATGGTTCTCAATCAGAGGAGATGAAAACCACCTGCCTCTAATTGAGAAACCATATCAGGTCACCCATTAACCAACAATAGAAACACATAACATAGAATGCCCACCCACACTCACGCCCTGACGCGACTAACACATACAAAAACAACAGAAACAGGTCAGGAACGTGACATAACCCCCCCTCAAGGTGCGTACTCCGCCGACGCACCACCAAAAGTCTAGGGGAGGTCTGGTGGGCATCTGACCACGGTGGTGGTTCAGGCTCTGGCGAGGTCCCACCCCACCATAGTCAATCCAGCTTACGTATCCCCCCCGAATGACCACCCCTATTCCACCCACCTAATTTAAGGGGCAACACCGAGAATAAATGGCCAGCACCGGGATAAGGGCAGCGGAGCCCGGGATAAGGGGCAGCACCGGATAGGGGCTCTCTGCGCTCATACTGCTCATGGCTCGCTGACGGCTCTGGCTGCTCATGGCTCGCTGACGGCTCTGCTGCTCATGGCTGCTGGCGCTCTGGCTGCTCATGGCTCGCTGGCGGCTCTGGCTGCTCATGGCTCGCTGGCGGCTCTGGCAGATCCTGTCTGGTTGGCGGTCTGGCAGATCCTGTTCTGGTTGGCGGCTCTGGCAGATCCTGTCTGGTTGGCGGATCTGGCGATCTGTCTGGTTTGGCGGCTCTGGCAGATCCTGTCTGGTTGGCGGCTCTGCAGATCCTGTCTGGTTGGCGGCTCTGGCAGATCCTGTCTGGTTGGCGGCTCTGGCAGATCCTGTCTGGTTGGCGGCTCTGGCAGATCCTGATGAACGAACGGCTCTAGCGCTCCTGACTGACGAACGGCTCTGACGGCTCGGGACAGACGGGCGGCTCTAACGGCTCGGGGCAGACGGATGGCTCAGATGGCGCTGGGTAGACGGATGGCTCAGATGGCGCTGGGCAGACGGATGGCTCAGATGGCACTGGGCAGACGGATGGCTCAGATGGCACTGGGCAGACGGGTGGCTCAGATGGCACTGGGGCAGACGGGGTGGCTCAAGATGGCACTGGGCAGACGGGTGGCTCAGATGGCACTGGGCAGACGGTGGCTCAGATGGCGCTTGGCAGACGGGTGGCTCAGATGGCGCTTGGCAGACGGGCAGCTCTGGCCGGATGAGGCGCACTGTAGGCCTGGTGCCGGAACTGGAGGAACAGGGCTCTGGAAACGCACTGGAAGCCTGGTGCGTGGAGTAGGCACTGGTGGTACTGGGCTGGGGCGGGAAGGTGGCGCCGGATATACCGGACCGTGCAGGCGTACTGGCTCCCTTGAGCACCGAGCCTGCCCAACCTTACCTGGTTGAATGCTCCCCATCGCCCGCCCAGTGCGGGGAGGTGGAATAACCCGCACCGGGCTATGTAGGCGAAACGGGGACACCATGCGTAAGGCTGGTGCCATGTATGCCGGCCCGAGGAGACGCACTGGAGACCAGACGCGTTGAGCCGGCTTCATGGCACCTGGCTCAATGCCCAATCTAGCCCTACCAGTGCGGGGAGGTGGAATAACCCGACCGGGCTATGAAACACGTACAGGAGACACCGTGCGCTCTACTGCGTAACACGGTGTCTGCCCGTACTCCCGCTCTCCACGGTTAGCCTGGGAAGTGGGCAAAGGTCTCCTACCTGCCCTCGGCCCACTACCTCTTAGCCCACTACCTCTTAGCCCCCCCCCAATAATTTTTTGGGGTTTCTTCACGGGCTTCCGTGCTAGCCGCGTACCTTCATACCTCCCATCTTGGGCTCTCGCTGCCTCCATCTCCTCACGAGCGCGGCGAATATTCCAAGCCCAGTGTCCTTTTCCTTCCATTACTTCCTCTCCATGTCCAGAATTCCCGTGTAGTGGGCCACTGCTCGAACTCACGCTGCTTGGTCCGTATTTGGTGGGTGGTTCTGTAACGGCTGTTGTCTTCCTCCTCCTCGGACGAGGAGAGGAGAGAAGGATCAGATGACCAAAATGCAGCGTTGAAGGTAGAACATAATATTTTTCAAATGAAAATGACGAAACACGAAATAACACTTGAATAATATACTACAAAACAAATAAAACGATGTAGACAACAGACCTGAACAAACAAACTTACATAACACGAAGAATGCACAAACAGGAAAATAGACTACACAAAAACCGAACGAACAAACGAAACAGTCCCGTGTGGTGCAAACAGACACAGACACGGAAGACAACCACCCACAACAAAGAATGTGAAAACCACCTACCTTAATATGGTTCTCAATCAGAGGAGATGAAAACCACCTGCCTCTAATTGAGAACCATATCAGGTCACCCATTAACCAACATAGAAACACATAACATAGAATGCCCACCCACACTCACGCKCTGACCGACTAACACATACAAAAACAACAGAAAACAGGTCAGGAACGTGACAATAATGAATGATATTAGGCAAGAAAACATTTGTTTCTCCATGTAACCCACATACAAATTAGCATAGTTAGGAGCCATGGGGGATCCCATAGCAGTACCCTTCGTCTGAATCAAGAAATCATTTAGAAACACGAAGTAGTTGTGTGTGAGTACTATTTCAGCCAACTTTATAATGCATGCACTGGAAGGTTGTTCATTATGGTCACGTTACAGAAGAAAATGTTCCATAGCTTCAATACTGCCCTCTTGTGGAATATTTGTGTATAACGACACAACATCAAAAGTACCTAACAAAGTATTCTCAGGGAGAGGATCAAGAGATTCAATAATAGAGATCATACTGCTGGTGTCCTTTACAATTCTGTCGAATCAAAATAATTTGTAAAAAAAACCAGACAGAAATATGACTGAGACGCAAAGAAAATTCAAGGAGAGGGGGTACAAAAATGGTCCGATTAATATTGCCATTGGAAAATTCAAAACAAAAACGAGACATGACCTTTTTCAAGGTAAAAATCGTAAAAATTAGCATTCTTGCGTTCTAACTACCCGCTATTCAAAGCGCTCTGAACAAATTAAGGGAATCGTTCACAAACATTGGCACATTCTAAGATCCGATAGTATCGGTGATGTGTTTTCAGACCTTCCCTTGGTCGTATTCTCACGGGGCAGAAACCTCAGAGATCAACTGGTAAACTTTAATTTACCACCCCAAGAAACCCTGCATAACGTGTAATGGCTGTGCTCAATGCAATGGCACTTATAAATGTAGATCCTTCAAACACCCCCAAACGGAAACAGAGCCCAATCAAAGATGTTATCATGTGCTCCACTAAGGCAGTTATTTATCTTATAACTTGTCTTTGAGGCGAAAATTATGTGGGTAATTCAAAGCGCGAATTAAAAGTACGTATCTCGGAGCATCGTTGCACCATTAGGTGCAAAAACTCTATTTACCCGGTTGCGGCCCACTTTTTGGGATAAAACCACTCGATTTTGTCTATACGTTATATTGGAATCGAACAAGTCACCCTACCTAGGAGGGGGTAACCTCGTCAATTTATTGTTAAAACGAGAGGCTGCTTTGATCTTTAATTGAAAGACCCTTGCTGCCTTCGGTCTCAACATAGACTTTGATCTGAAGCCATTCTTGTGATTTTGCTATTGTAAATGTTTGTAGGCTTATGTAGCCAAATTGTATCTATGATCGTACGCTACCATTTTTTAATGCCATTTTAATATATGAGAATTAACCAATGATATCAGGCTACACCCAGCCATGATTACAGACACGTGTGTCTTTTGACACTATATAAATGAGTCATCCCGCAGTGTTTGTCATTATACCCGAATGAAGACAGCTTGTTTGTCGAAACGTTGGACATAAATATTTTTTGCATCTGAGCTCCTAGAGTGTGCGGCTATCCTTTATTTTTTTTAAAGAGGACCAGGTTTGAAACATTTTGTAGGGGGGCAATTCCACGGTAAACTGAGTCAGATTTTACACTTAAAATCTATGCCAAACAAAAACCATTGAGTCCAAAGTTTAACAAACCATACACATCTATGCACAACGACAACTTTCAACAATTTACACTGAACATTTTACAAAAACACATTTACTGGAAGAACTGTGCAGGTGCACATTTCSGTAACATAATTTCATTAAAATCTCCCTCAGTTTTTAACATGACCACATTTTCAAAAACGTTGAAATATCTGCTCTGAATTAAGATTCAATTATGTCTGCAGAAAGAATGTGGTGTCAGCTATAACAGCTTGAGTTTTGAATTACAATAAGTGAAGTGGATTTTCACCTGGTAACAGCATTTTATCATGGGTCCCTGATCTGTACTACACAGAAATGCAAAATGATGGATATGAATGTAATTCTGTTCATGGTGATGTATCCTAAATAGTTAGACCAAAAGGTAGAAATATGCAATATCATTCTTTGCATACTTGGGTATTATTCTACACACTAGCTATTATTTTAATGAGCTATGCCACCAAACAAGACCAAAGTTTTATTGCTTCTATAATCAGCACAACAGTTTTCAGCTGTGCTAACATAATTGCAAAAGGGTTTTCTAATGATCAATTAGCCTTWTAAAATGATAAACTTGGATTAGCTAACACAACGTGCCATTGAAACACAGGAGGGATTGTTGCTGATAATGGGCCTCTGTACACCTATGTAGATATCCATTAAAAATCAGCTGTTTCCAGCTACAATAGTCATTTACAACATTAACAATGTCTACACTGTATTTCTGATCAATTTGTTATTTTAATGGACCAAAAATGTTTTGCTTTTCTTTCAAAAACAAGGAAATTTCTAAGTGACCCCAAACCTTTGAACAGTAGTGTAGTTCAGTACATTATAATTCAGTAGAGTACATTAGTGTACTCAACTTGTGTGCTCTACTGTGTATTGTTCTGAACTCTACTTTTCTTCACTGTACTGAACTACAGTACCAGTCAAAAATTTGGACACACCTACTCATTCAAGGGTTTTTATTTTATTTTTTACTATAATAGTGAAGTCATCAAAACTATGAAATAACACTTATGGAATCATGTAATATTTTAGATTCTTCAAAGCAGCAACTCTTTGCCTTGATGACAGCTTTGCACACTCTTGGCACTCTGCTTTTCCTTTCTTGAGTTCCCACAGATGCTGAGCACTTGTTGGCTGCTTTTCCTTCACTCTGGTCCAACTCATCCCAAACCATCTCAATTGGGTTGTGGTCGTGTGATTGTGGAGGCCAGGTCATCTGATGCAGCACTCCATCACTCTCCTTGGTCAAATAAACCTTACACAGCCTGGAGGTGTGTTTTGGGTCATTGTCCTGTTGAAAAACAAATGATAGTCCCACAAAGTCAAAACCAGATGGGATGGCATATCACTGAAAAAAACAAATCACACATTTGGATTCATCAGACCAAAGGACAGATATCCACCGGTCTAATGTCCATTGCTCGTGTTTTGGCCCAAGCAAGTCTCTTCTTCTCATTAGTGTCCTTTAGTAGTGGTTCGACCATGAATGTCTGATTCATGCAGTCTACTCTGAACAGTTGATGTTAGACGTACGTGTCTGTTACTTGAGCTCTGTGAAGCATTTATTTGGGCTGCAATCTGAGGTGCAGTTATTCTAATGAACTTAWCCTCTGCAACAGAGATAACAGCCAGTTTCATCATAGCGCTTGATGGTTTTTGCAACTGCACTTGAAGAAACTTTCAAATTCTTGAAATTTTCCAGATTGACTGGACTTCATGACGTAAAGTAATGATGGACTGTCACTTCTAATATGGACTTTGTCTTTTACCAAATAGGGTTATCTTGTCACAACACAACTAATTGGCTTAAACGCATTAAGGAAAGAAATTCCACAAATTAACAAGGCACACCTTTTAATTGAAATGCATTCCAGGTGACTACCTCATGAAGCTGGTTGAGAGAATGCCAAGAGTGTGCAAAGCTGTCAAGGCAAAGGGTGGCTACTTTGAAGAATCTCAAATATATTTTGATTTGTTTAACACCTGGTTACTACATGATTCCATATGTGTTATTTCAAAGTTTTGATGTCTTCACTATTATTTTACAATGTAGACCCTGGAAAGGGTAGGTGTGTCCAAACTTGACTGGTGCTGTATACTTTACTGTACTCCACCTACGGTGCTGTAATGTACTGAACAATACTCTACTGTAGTGTACTGTTCAAACTTGTGAAACACTATGTTTGGGTCAAATGAAGGCCGGTCCAGATGTTTGTGGATGTTGAAACCAAGGCTGGTCCGGACCAAAAAACATCTGTGGGCAATGAAATCAAGGCCAGGGCAGATTGAACCAAATTTTAACTACTTTTTACGTCCATGGACGTCCGATGCTCAGTGGATGAGGAGGCTGGTTTCAGTAAATGGAAAGAGAGGACTCATGGGTAGGTGTCAATAAAAGCCGTTAAGAGGTTACAATTAATTTCTGTCTAGTGACTTTGGCCACTAGAACGAAATAAAACAGTTATAAGCTGAACATAACAGTATGCCAGTGGAAGGGAGGACAGTAGCAGGTGACAACTGTGGTATGTGAATACTATGATTTCCCATTGTAGCCAATTCAATTGCAGAAATTCTGTTACCGATTTGGTAACAGAATTAAAAGTTTTAATACCTTAATTCATAAAGTAAAAACAATATCACTAATTGATAGTTCTTTTACTTGTTACTTCTGGAAGGAGTAACAAGTAAAGGAGAACATTTTTAAATATCTTAAAGATATGTGGGTTTTTGCTAACGGAATTTCAAGGCAAAAGGCAATGTTTCTTAAAACTTACAGAAGGCAGAACAAGTTATCCTAAGCTAAAATGTGTTGCCATTAGTTGGCAGGGGTCTTTTCTTCAATAGTATTGTCTTTTGATATATTTCTAATTCATTTTAAGAGTTTTTCTGGTAGATGTCTTCTAAGACTCCTTTTCCATCTGTTTGACAAGAAATCAAAATGTTTGCCTATTCCACATTTTTAGGATGTAAAATCATTTAAACATTTACAGTTGAAGTTTACATACACCTTAGCCAAATATATTTAAACTCCGTTTTTCACAATTCCTGACATTTAATCCTAGTAAAAAGTCCCTGTCTTAAGTCAGTTAGGATCACCACTTTATTTTAAGAATGTGAAATGTCAGAATAATAGTAGAGAGAATGATTTATTTCAGCTTTTATTTCTTTCATCACATTTCCAGTTGGTCAGAAGTTTACATACACTCAATTAGTATTTGGTAGCATTGCCTTTAAATTGTTTAACTTGGGTCAAACGTTTCAGGTAGCCTTCCAAAAGCTTCCCACAATAAATTGGGTGAATTTTGGCCCATTCCTCCTGACAGAGCTGGTGTAACTGAGTCAGGTTTGTAGGCCTCCTTGCTCGCACACGCTTTTTCAGTTCTTCCCACAAATTTTCTATGGGATTGAGGTCAGGGCTTTGTGATGGCCACTCCCAATATCTTGACTTTGTTGTCCTTAAGCCATTTTTCCACAACTTTGGACGTATACTTGGGGTCATCGTCCATTTGGAAGACCCATTTGCGACCAAGCTTTAACTTCCTGACTGATGTCTTTAAATGTTGCTTCAATATATCCACATCCTTTTCCTCCCTCATGATGCCATCTATTTTGTGAAGTGCACCAGTCCCTCCTGCAGCAAAGCACCCCCACAACATGATGCTGCCACCCCCGTGCTTCACGGTTGGGATGGTGTTCTTCGGCTTGCAAGCCTCCCCCTTTTTCCTCCAAGCATAACGATGGTCATTATGGCCAAACAGTTCTATTTTTGTTTCATCAGACCAGAGGACATTATTTTTTWAAAGTACAATCTTTGTCCCCATGTGCAGTTGCAAACCGTAGTCTGTCTTTTTTATGGCGGTTTTGGAGCGGTGGCTTCTTCCTTGCTGAGCGGCCTTTCAGGTTATGTCGATATAGGACTCGTTTTACTGTGGATACAGATAATTTTGTACCCGTTTCCTCCAGCATCTTCACATGGTCCATTGCTGTTGTTCTGGGATTGATTTTCACATTTCGCACCAAAATTACGTTAATCTCTAGGACACGGAAGGTGTCTCCTTCCTGAGCGGCATGACGGCTACGTGGTCCAACAGTGTTTATACTTGCGTACTATTGTTTGTACAGATGAATGTGGTACCTTCAGGCGTTTGTAAATTGCTCCCAAGGATGAACCAGACTTGTGGAGGTCTACAATCTTTTTCTGAGGTCTTGGCTGACTGCTTTTGATTTTCCCATGATGTCAAACAAAGAGACACTGAGTTTGAAGGTAGGCCTTGAAATAAATCCACAGGTACACCTCCAAATGACTCAAATGACGTCAATTAGCCTATCAGAAGCTTCTAAAGCCATGACATCATTTTCTGGAATTTTCCAAGCTGTTTAAAGGCACAGTCAACTTAGTGTATGTAAACTTCTGACCCACTGGAATTGTGATACAGTGAATTATAAGTGAAATAATCTGTCTGTAAACAATTGTTACTTGTGTCATGCACAAAGTAGATGTACTAACCGACTTGCCAAAACTATAGTTTGTTAACAAGAAATGTGTGGAGTGGTTGAAAAACAAGTTTTAATGACTCCAACCTAAGTGTATGTAAACTTCCGACTTCAACTGTATATATGCATTAATTTCTAAAAAATATTGACTCTTAGCTTTCATTTGATACCCAATTTGACATGCTCCTATGAACTTTACGTTGGTGCTCATGGGTCCTTTTACATGGAAATGACCAGGTTTGTTTCACTTGGGCGCTGCAAACATTCCCCATCTCTTCCCTGCTGGCCATCCCTGTAGTCCTCTGAGTATTCACTCTCCAGCTCAGAACTCCACTTCTCGTCTATAGAACCTGGTCATCGGTCTTTAGCACCTGTAGGGAGCAGGGGCCACAGGGAGATGTAGTTTTCTCTGTAGACAGAGCCTGTGGGGTCAGGGGTCAGACAGCCATCGGGTATTTCTTCATTGGGTAGATGTCTCAAGTCAGTTATTTTCTATTTGGCTCAGACGGGGATCATGTCTTTTCTGATTGGATAGATGTCCCAGGTCAGGCCGTTCCCATAGGGGGCATGTCCAGAGGGCAGGAGGACTCGCGTCAGCCAATGACTGGAGAGAGAAGAGAGGCAGAGGTTACCACAACTAAATACAATATAATATTTATTAATAGTGTTTTATTTCTGACCACAAGAGTCACATAATGTGCGTGTTAAATATCTGCACAGAGCAACAGATTTTCACACTGCTTGGTGACAAGCATGTAACTAACCTTCTTTTCTCCACACCAAAGAAGACTTTCCAGTTGTTTAGTCTGCCATAGTTAAAGGGGTTCTTGTACACCTGGGACAAAGAGAAGAATACAGTTTAAATAGCTTGTATCCGCCAACTTTAAGACAAGTGGCGTGTGTGTGCTCACCTTGCCATGTTTGGCCATGCGTTCGGCCTCCTTGTTGTTGATGTGTCTCTCTATGCTGGTCTCTCCTCGGGATATCAGCACTGCGTGCCAGATAGTCAGCCCCCCCAGAGCTACAGCCACCGTGCTAAAATGACCAATCACAGTTTTTTGGGGGGAAAACAGCCAATGACAACACACACGGTACGGTGAGGCTGAAGTTCCATCATCACGGGGAAATAATGTACTTGGTTGCAAAAATTATATTTTCGCCTAATTTCAGTTAATGTGACAAAACAAGCAGGTATTGTGTAAAGAATCATTGTACCATCTACACCACTGAAATATACTTTCCATAACAAAACATATTGTATTTTCAGCTGTTTGAAACTGGTGTACAAAACCGAAAGTAAAAGATACAAAAACAAAATGGGAAGAATGGGAAGCACAGAAATAGCTCACATAGAACATTTCTACTGCTTCTTAGACTTCCTTTCAATGACAGATCTATAACTAACATTTATGTGAACATGGTCAGGTCACCCAAAAAGTTACATATTACAGTAATAATCACAATAATAGTAATATTGTGAAGTAGATCTCACCTAGTTAATACCCACATGTAGATGATACTCTTGTGGAACATCTTGTCTCTGAACGTGTAGGGAGGAGGGGGGGTCTGGTAGGTGCTCTGACAACAACATACAGAGGTCATACAAACGCCTAAACAGTAAAACATATCCTAGTCGGGACCCAGAGGTTGTGCCTAAGTAACCGGTTTTATGAGTATGCAATAATAAGTATAATATAAGATCAAAGATCATATGAACAATATCACCCTTTAAATCTAAGTCATCCATTGACTTACCACCACTAAGAACAAGAAAGTAACTATGAGAAGCAGAATGACATGGAAGGGACAGTGTGTGTGTGTGTGTGTGTGTGTGTGTACGCGTACTACCTGCCCAGGAGGTAAGATTCCTATGAGTTGCCCCATCCCTGTCACCGGGACACCTGATTTATCCAAGTCCATGTGTTTGAAGCGCTATGGGGACAATGCAAAAACACACCGAGACAACCAAGAGTTAGAGATAAACAGAAACACTTCAAGAGTTAAAACTGAACACAGAGACTGTTAAAGTAGACCATGACCCTCTCAACAATAGAAGCCCCACAATGGAGGAGATAGCAGACCAGCAGGCCCAGGTCTCTCTCAAAGAGTTTGCAAGCGTGTGTATGTATGTACCTCTATAGCACTATAAGCATCTAGGAAGAGGTTACGGCCACTGATGCTGCAGTAGACACAGCCCAGGGTCATGGAGAGACAGAAGCAGAAGAAGTAGCGCTGGTTAAAATGGCCAACACAGTTATTCAGCCACGCTGGAGGGAACGGGAGTTAAGGAGGAAACCAAAAACACTAACACCCATCCTCAAAATACTACAAATTGTCATGTGTTTAAATGTTTTATATCCTGTGATTTTGTCTTCATTCTTGTGCCTAACAGACTTGCTTGTAAAAGATGTAGCTGTGGTAGAGACACAATCTAAATGTCACCCATCCCTGATATGTCACCCATCCCTGATAACTTGACATTACCAATCATAATCTCCATTCTCCAACTCCATTTAAAGGATACGACAATGATGATCCATTTTCAGAATGCACCTGTGAAGTAGAAGATGTCATGTTAACATTGGCCATCTACAACGCTACCATACTGTAGCAGGGTTATGAGTTTATCGAGTAGGTAGAAGTAATTCCCGTACCACCGGCCCAGTGTCAGATATTTCATCCCCCTAGTGGTTATGGTTAGGATATGCGATAGGGTCATCTGATCTTAGATCTGTGGTTAGGGGCAACCTGAGTTTGTCTTACGTGTTGCAGATGCCACAGTGGTGAGTCCTGGCTGGTTTGGGGATGATACACTTCTTACACACGGACACAAACGGAATGTCATTCTTTACCTGGAATAAACACAACAGATATCTATTACACCCCTATGTGTGTGTGTGTGTGTGTGTGTGTGTGTGTGTGTGTGTGTGTGTGTGTGTGTGTGTGTGTGTGTGTACCGTAGGGGGGTATCCTGGGGCGGTCTTGGTGGCTTTATAGTAGTGGAAGACAATCATGATGAGGTTCCAGTGTCCATAACCGATGTGCCAGACTATCCAGGGTGGAGAGTAGGTGTTGAGAATCAAGGGCAGCAGACCCACGTAGGCTATCAGCAGGATAGAACTGGTCAGTATCACCACCAGACAGACAAACACCTGGAGAGAGAGAGAGAGACAGAGAGAGACAGAGAGAGACAGAGAGAGACAGAGAGAGACAGAGAGAGACAGACAGAGAGAGACAGAGAGAGACAGAGAGAGAGAGAGAGAGTAATTAAAGACATGATACGGAACTTTGGCGACTACTTAGTATTTTTTTTAAACCTCCCGCTTTGGGCTGGATGTGTCAATGTGTAGTTCATACATGCATAATCTATGAGCAGAAATAGTCTTAATTACATTTGCCCCCAGATGGGCCCACCCCCTAGCAATTTGATTTCTACCGAAGAGCTTCAGCCCATCGCCATATAAGTGACAGCTAGCAAGAGGTATATCATGCACCCACCGCAGAGCAAGAGAACAATGACGTGGTGCACATATCTGCACATAATGTGATATAGTACGTAATTGTCAGGAACCACTTGTCTCGAGCGCTACTTTCAGAACTACTGGCTAAAAAGTATACAAAAAAGGTACCAGAGAATCAATTTAAGAGATGGAGAAATTGTTTCATGAGCAAGAACATCTGTGCAACTATCCATCACACATACTTACCGCCCCGAACCAGCGGGTGAGTAGGTCCACCATCCAGAAGATGGGTTCCATCAGTGAGTCCATGACGACATCAGAGTTGGTGAGGGAGTTGTAATAGAGGGAGTTAACCATCAGTTTGAGGTAGGCCCATCTCTGTCTCACACACAGCGGTAGTCTACTGTTGTTGCCATTGTTGTAGCGCCACCGTCTGGCACACATGCGCAACCGCACCCAGCGCAGCAGCACCAGCAGGAAGGTGGGGCACGGCCGCATTCTGCTCCTGAAACACACACACAGGGATGAATGTACACACACACAGCTACAAAGACCACATGGGTGTAAGGAATGGTATTGGTTCTGGGTTCAGGCCTACTCCTTCTCTTGTCATCTGCCGGAAGTAGCAATTATGACGTTGGGATCTATGTTCTGACATTCCCCTGGCTCCGTGGGAATAACGGCATATGTTGGACCTGCTGGCTGGCCCTTCTGCCTACCCGTAATTCCAATTTAGGATTAGATTAAACCAACCCCCCCCCCCATGACATCACATTTAATCTCTGCCATTGGATGGTGGGAAGTTACATTCCAGCCATTTGGAAATAAAATTAAATTGTGGCCGTAGTGTTGTTTCATACTTTCACATCCTTCTCAGATGGGGGTTGACTACAACGTGCAGAAAAATGTATGATGAAATCTGGATTAAAACAGTCCAAATGAATTTAAGTCAGTTAAGTCAGTTAAGAACAAATTCTTATTTACAATGACGGCCTAGGAACAGTGGGTTAACCTGTTGAGGACAGAGGGCGCTATTTTCACTTTGAGGGAAAATCGTGCCCAATTTAAAACGGCCTTGTACTCAATTCTTGCTCGTACAATATGCATATTATTATTACTATTGGATAGAAAACACTCTAGTTTCTAAAACCGTTTGAATTATATCTGTGAGTAAAACAGAACTCATTTTGCAGCAAACTTCCTGATAGGAAGTGGAAAATCTGAAATCGACGCTCTGTTCTAGGGCCTGCCTATAAATGGGCTTGATATATATTAATATACATGCACGTCATACACCTTCCACTAGATGTCAATAGGGAGTGAGAGAAGAAATGGAGTGTTTATCTTGATCTGAGGTGGAATAAAAGCTCTTGGCATGACGTGACACCCATTTCCTGGAACGCGCGAGAAGGGACCTGGTATTGCCTTCTGTAAAGCTGTCGTTATAGACGACTAATATCTCCGGCTTTGATTTTATTTGATAAATGTGACAATATCATCGTAAAGTATGTTTTTTCAATATAGTTTTATAGTTTTTAGGCGTGTTGCGTTGTGTGCCTTTGTTCAGGAAGGAGAGCTTCGCGCCACTTTGCTAGCTTTCCGTGCTAATTGACTGGAGAAGAGGACGTTCTAAAACCAAACAACGATTGTTCTGGACAAAGGACCCCTTGTACAACATTCTGATGGAAGATRATCAAAAGTAGGACCCATTTTATGATGCTATTTCATATATCTGTCGAACATGTGAACTAGTAGTTTGCGCCCAGATTTTGGGCACTCTCTCGCTATAACTAAGCTGGATGTCGTAATGAAGTTATTTTTAGAATTCTAACACGGCGATTGCATTAAGAACTAGTGTATCRATCATTTCCTATACAACATGTATTTTCTAGTAACGTTTATGAATAGTTATTTGGTCAGAATAGTTGAGTGTCATAAAAATATCCGCACATTCTGGGAAAAAGATGCTACGTTAGCACAATGTATAACCACTGATTTCAGCTCTAAATATGCAAATMTTCGAACAAAACATAAGTGTATGTATAACCTGATGTTATAGGACTGTCATCTGATGAAGGTTTATGAAGGTTAGTGAAAATTAATATCTTTTGCTGGTTTATTCGCTATCGCTAACGTGCCTATTGCTATCGCTAACGTGCCTTGATGAATGAATGCGGTAGTGTGGTAGGCTATTGTAGTAAGCTAATATAATGCTATATTGTGTTTTTTAAGTAAAACACTTTTTAAAAAAATCTGAAATATTGGCTGGATTCACAAGATGTTTGTCTTTAATTTGCTGTACACCATCGATTTTTCAGAAATGTTTTATGACGAGTATTTAGGTATTTCACGTTGGTCTCTATAARTACTCTGGCTGCTTCGGTGCTATTTTTGARGGTAGCTGTGATGGTAGCTGCAATGTAAAACTGATTTATACCTCAAATATGCAKATTTTTCYAACAAAACATAGATTTATTGTGTAACATGTTATAGGACTGTCATCTGATGAAGTTGTTTCTTGGTTAGTTTGGTTGGATCTTGGTTAGTTATGTTGGTTTTGTGCATGCTACCTGTGCTGTGAAAAATGTCTGTCCTTTTTTGTATTTGGTGGTGAGCTAACATAAATATACGTGGTGTTTTCGCTGTAAAACATTTTAAAAATCGGACATGTTGGCTGGATTCACAAGATGTGTATCTTTCCTTTGCTGTATTGGACTTGTTAATGTGTGAAAGTTAAATATTTCTAAAAAATATTTTTTGAATTTCGCGCTCTGCCTTTTCAGTGGAATGTGGTAGGAGTTCCGCTAGCGGAACCCCGGAGCCAGACAGGTTAACTGCATTGTTCAGGGGCAGAATGGCAGATTTTTACCTTGTCAGCTCAGGGATTCGATCTAGCAACCTTTTGGTTACTGGCCCAARGCTCTAACCACTAGGCTACCACCTGCTGCCCCAAAAGGGGACTCCGTTAAGGGATAATGTGGAAACAGGCCAAATTGTACATTTATAAATCACTGGCCCAATTCCAAACCGATATCTAGACCCTACGCTCAATGCACTTGTGGAGATCGGAGATAGTTTGATAGGTCAAAGGATGGAGGTTTAACAACGACAGCTGTAAATACATATTGACCAATCCATTTGGCATAGCCTACACATAGCACACCTTGCAATACAATATTCTCTAAAAACAGTTGTACAATGTGCTCTGCAATAAGATATCCAGAGTTTGAATTCTAAACCAGCAGCTGCCCAATACCAAGGTGGGCATGCATAATGTTGGATGCATTAGAATATAAGGTATGGAGAATGATAAAGAGTCTGTAGGATTATAGAAAAAGCAGTTGGGAAATGAATGTTTTAGTTTCAAATACTAAATATTCAGTGAATGCGAGTATATTTAGGTATTTAAAAATCWGCGATTCTCCACTTGTGGGTCGCGAACAAAGATTTTGAAAGGGTCACAGGTGTCGGAGTAAAAAAAWATATTTTAAAAACGCAACATGCCTTCATGAGCTGAAATAAAATAACCTAGAAATATTCCAAATGCACAAAAAGCTAATTTCTCTCAAATTGTGTTATTTTTTTATATCCCTGTTATTGAGCATTTTATCCTTTGTCAAGATAATCCATCCCCCTGACAGGTGTGGCATATCAAGAAGCTGATTAAACCGTATGATCATTACACAGATGCACCTTGTGCTGGGGACAATAAAAGGCCACAAATGTGCAGTTGTCACACAACTCAATACTGACTGCAGGAATATCCACCAGAGCTGTTGCCAMAGAATTTAATGTTCATTTCTCTACCATAAGACACCTCCAACATTTTATAGAATTTGGCAGTATGTCCAACATGCCTCACAACCGCAGACCACGTGTATGAGCGGATTTGCTGGCGTCAACGTTGTGAACAGAGTGCCCCATGGTGGCGATGGGGTTATGGTATGGGCAGGCATAAGCTACGGAAAACAAACACAATTGCATTTTACAGATGGCAATTTGAATGCAGAGATACCATGACAAGATCCTAAGGCCCATTGTCCTGCCATTCATCCGCCACCATCACCTCATGTTTCAGCATGATAATGCACAACCTCATGTCGCAAGGATCTGTACACAATTCCTGGAAGCTGACAATTTCCCAGTTCTTCCATGGCCTGCATACTCACCAGACATGTCACCCATTGAGCATGTTTCGGATACTCTGTATCGACGTGTATGACAGTGTGTTCTAATCCCCGCCAATATCGAGCAAATCACCATAGCCATTGTAGAGGAGTGGGACAACATTCCACAGGCCATAATCAACAGCCTGACCAACTTTATGCGAAGATGTGTTGCGCTACATGAGACAAATGGTGGTCACACAAGATACTGACTGGTTTTCTGATCCGTGCCCCTACTTTCTTTTTACGGTATCTGTGACCCAATGCATATCTGTATTCCCAGTCAGAGCAGGGCGGCCCTATACGCTCATTACGCAAGTTGCGTAGGGCCCGCAAATTACGCAAGATCCTCACCTCCCCCTCGTGTCAAAGTTGGTATCAATGTTTACAACTTCGATGAGAGGATGAAGCGGAACTATCCTCCTGGTCACAAAAAGAGAAGAAAAAAACAACATGAGAGTGAATTGCGGGAACAGCGAAACTTGTGTTCTCTCCTCCCCAAGTTTGATGTCAGCAAATAACAGTAACGTTAAGTTGATGTGCATCGCTCTCTAGTCTGTCTTGCTAACATAGCTGGGCAGTGCATCTCTTGGTCTATCGGTGTCTTGCTTGCTTTCCAGCCACTTCCAGGTTTGAGAGTGAAAGTGAAATACAACTATTTATTACGTTTGATTAACGCCAACGGTGTAAACTGCAGCTCGGAAAAGATGACGCGGTTATGTGTGAACATGCATTCATGAAATGAATCTCACGCTTTCCAGCAGCAACCTCTGTSGGGACCAGTCCAGACAATATTTGGGCGTGTTGGCACTCCTCATAGGTGCACAGAATTTTAAAACAAGGCAATGATTATCTAGTCTCTCAGTCAAGGTTTAGTTACAACTCTGGACTAATGCAAGATGGAAAGCAATGGATTYGCATTGACTATTGATTTATATATTGAATTAAAAATGTTTGTTTAGCTAGGCATACTGGGCAATATGGATGCACATCTCTCAGTAAATAATAACCATCAAGTATTCAGCCAAGCCATAGTATAAATAGTATTTATATTTGAAAATGTATAAAAGGAAATCTGGGGGAGCCAGTTAGAATGGGCCTGATACAGCTTATAAAATGTATAATAGTATTGTTATCTATAATTTACAGGTGCTATGCTTACGTTTGTCAGTAGAGTAGATGCTGGATCATCAGCCAGTACAAGCACAGACTCAGGTAATCCACATCCAGCTTCAGCCAGTACTAACACGGACCCAGTACAGCCGGCTTCAGCAAATACTAACACAGACCTAGTACTGGCAGCTTCAGCAAGTACAGTACTAACGCAGACCCAGTACAGCTGGCTTCAGCAAATACTAACACAYACCCAATACAGCAGTCTTCAGCAAGTACTAACACAGACCCAGGTGAAGTACAGGCAGCCTCATCCAGTACTAGCACAACCAGAGTTGTACAGCCAGCATCAGATACAAGCAGCTCAGACCATTATAGAACAGTTGCTGCTCCACCAAATGACCCAGCAGATTGGCCCCCAGTCTTAACAGACTTTTAGGGGGACTGAGTTAGTGCGCAGAGGTCCATTCAAACCAGGACTGAATTTTTCTTACCCTAAAGACAAGTATAGAAGAGGTTTCCATTCAGGCTTATTACAGAGACAGCTGTCAAATGGGGAAAAGATTACCAGAAGCCGGCTTTCATACTCAAAAACAACTCTGTGTATCGTTTTTGCTGCAGGCTCTTTTCTACAAAAGATTACAAAATAATGAAGGCATGAATGACTGGTCAGATATCAACACCATTCTGAAACACCATAAGGGTAGTCCTGAACACACAAACAATATGATTGAGTGGAGAGAACTTGATCTGCGCCTAAGTCTGGACAGACTCTTGACCAGATACAAATGACAATTTTGGAGGCTGAAAGAAAGAGATAGCGGGATGTCCTCACGTTTCATAAGTATCACTCAGTCTCTGGCTGAAAGAAACCTAGCATTCAGAGGTACATCAGACAAACTCTTCCTGCCAGATAATGGCAACTTCCTAAAAGAGGTTGAATTACTGGCAAAATTTGACCCAGTTATGGAAAATCATCCATYGAGATTATTCAATTAAAGATGGAGACACACATGCTCATTACCTTGGGAAGCGCACACGGGATGAGCTGATAGATTGTGAGTGACAAGATTCTGGAAGCAATAGTGACTCAAGTAAGAGACTCAAAGTACTTCTCCATAATCTTGGACTGTACACCTGACATTAGTCATCTGGAGCAAATGTCCATTATTCTGAAAAGCGTGGCTTTAAAGGGAAAGTCAAAGATCAAGGAGCACTTCCTCGGCTTTGTGAATGTTGAGGTTACAACAGGCTTGAATCTGTCCACTGTCATTTTAGATAAGCTGAACGAGCTGAGGATTCCATTTGAAGATTGCAGAGGGCAAGCTTATGATAATGGGGCCATCATGAAGGGCAAGCACAAAGGAGTACAAGCCAGACTGCTCAAAAAAATCCCAGAGCTGTGTTTGTCCCATGTGGAGCACATACTCTAAACCTTGTCATTTCAGATGCTGCCAAATCTTCAAAAGATGCAGTTGGGTTTTTTGGGCATTTGCAAAAGCACCTTATTTTCAGCTGCCACACAGAGATGTGTTTTGAAGAAACATGTGAAGTCATGGAGTAACAAGATGGGATAGTAGGCTCCAAAGTGTTCARGCAATCAGATATCAGGCTTCTGAGGTTCGGGAGGCATTACTGGAAGCCAGACAGACGATCAACGATCCTGTGGCCAAAGTGGAAGCACACGCACTTGCAGAGGAAGTTGGGTCCTACTGCTTCTTGATTTGTTGTGTCGTATGGTGAGAGATACTGACAATGACAAACAAGGTGAACAAGCTCCTCCAATCCACCTCAATGCAGTTAGATATTGTAGTGAATTTAATCTCAAATGCAAAGGCCTCCCTCACTACATACCGGGAAACTGGATTCTCTGAGGCCCAGACAACAACCAAAAGCATTTGTGAAGAAATTAATGTGGAGGCTGTTCTGAAAGAGAAGAGTGAGAAACAGCAAGATGCATTTCAGCTATGAGGCTCCTGATAAACCAGTGACTGAAACACCTTGAAGTCAACTACTTCAACATTGTGGTCGACTCTGCTGTGACATCTATGGATGAGAGATTCGAAACACTCAACCAGGTGACAACCAAATATGGAGTGCTGCTGAACTTCAGCACTGCCTCTCAGATGTCCAGTGAATCTTTAAAGGCTCACTTCATGGAAATTGAAAACACTCTTAACCTTCAAAGATTACTGACATTAGTGGAATGGATCTGGCACACGAGTCAGAATTTACCTGATCTGCCATCAGATAAAATGACTGCCTTTGAGCATGACTGCCTTTGAGCTGCTTTCCTTTCTCTGTAAGAAAAACCTGGAGGAACTCTATCCTAACCTTTGGATAAATCTAAGAATTGCAGTCACCCTACCAGTAACATCGGCAGACAGGAGCTTTTCAAAATTAAAGCTCATCAAAAGCTACCTGAAGTATTCCATGTTACAGGAACGTGTGAGTGGTCTGGCCATCATGAGCAAAAATCATGACGTGGGGAAACACATCATACGATGACATCATTGGTGATTTTGCCTCAAGAATGTGCAGAAGAGGAATATTTTGATGGTAAGATTTTAATTCAAACATTCAAATATTTACACACTTTGTAACATTTAAGATTGTATGGCACACGTGCATTTGTGTAAATGACTGCTTAACTAACTACGTGACATATTTTCTCAATTTCTTCCAGACAGTCCAGATAGACTGGTGCCCATGCTGGAAATGCCCAGGCTGTAGAGGGAATCAAAGTTAATCATACAGCTGTATAGGTTTTATTTTACTATTTTAAGACATTAGACTGCGGCCATAGCCTCTAGGCTTATGTTTACATTGTATAGACAAAGCTAATTGTATAATATTGTGAGGACTGGACTAATTACCAGGTAGCAGAGCCAAAGCTCAGTGTTATATTTTATTATTTTTTGCATTTTATATTTTCTACAAGTTCTCCTGGCAACAGCCAAGCCCAGATTCCTCCGTCAAACTGCCAAATGGTGAGGTGCGACTCATCACTCCAGAGTCCAATGGCGGTGAGCTTTACGCTAACGCTTGGCATTTAGCATGGCAATCGTATGCTTGTGTGTGGCTGCTCGCCCATGGAAACCCACCTCATGAAGCTCCCAATGAACAGTTATTGTGCTGACGTTACTTCAAAAGGCAGTGTTGCAACCAAGGACAGACGATTTTTTACACGCTACGTGCTTCAGCACTCGGCGGTCCAGTTCTGTGAGCTTGTGTGACCTACCACTTCGTGGCCGAGCCGTTGTTGCTCCTAGAAGTTTCCACTTCACAATAACAGCGCTTACAGTTTACCAGGGCAGCAATTTTATGAACTGACTTGTTGAAAAGGTGGCATCCTATGACTGCACCGATGAAAGTCACTGAGGTCTTCAGTAAGGCCATTCTACAGCCAATGTTTGTCTATGGAGATTGCATTGCTGTGTGCTCAATTTTACACCTGTCAGCAACAGGTGTGGCTGAAATAGCTGAATCCACTAATTTGAAGGGGTGTCCACATTAGGGATGCACAATATATTGGTGAACATATCGGATGTCTAGTTTAACGCCGATGTTAAAAAACCGATGTCAGAGCTACCGGGCACACCTATACGTAGGTACATGATGTAATGACGGCACGTACATTTTTGCGCTACACGTGCAAAACAGCATTCCTAACCTAGCCCACAATGTCTGCTGTGTGGATCGAGCAGTCATTTGAAAGAGTAAGAACATTTCAGCGAGACAACTCAAAGGCGAAATCCATTGAAGCCAAGATAATGGAATTCATTGCCCATGACAATCAACCGTTCTGTCGCGGGTGATGTTGGCTTTCGCCAATTGGTCAAGCACCAATACAAACTACCAAGTAGATCGGAATGGCCGATTTCAAGTTTTCATAACAATCGGTAATCGGTAATATTTGGACACCGATTATGGCTGATTACATTGCACTCCACGAGGAGACTGCGTGGCAGGCTGACTACCAGTTATGCGAGTGCAGCAAGGAGCCAAGGTAAGGTGCTAGCTAGCATTCAACTTATCTTATAAAATAAAAATTAATCTTGACATAATCACTAGTTAACTACACATGGTTGATGATATTACTAATTAATCTAGCTTCTCCTGCGTTGCATATAATCAATGCGGTACCTGTTAATTTATCATTGAATCACAGCCTACTTCGCCAAACAGGTGATTTAACAAGCGCATTCGCGAAAAAAGCACTGTCGTTGCACCAATGTGTACCTAACCATAAACATCAATGCCTTTCTTAAAATCAATACACAAGTATATTTTTAAACCTGCATATTTAGTTAATATTGCCTGCTAACATGAATTTCTTTTAACTAGGGAAATTGTGTCACTTCTCTTGCTTTCTGTGCAAGCAGAGTCAGGGTTTATGCAGCAGTTTGGGCCGCCTGGCTCGTTGCGAACTGTGGAAAGACCATTTCTTCCTAACAAAGACCGTAATTAATTTGCCAGAATTGTACATAATTATGACATAACATTGAAGGTTGTGCAATGTAACAGCAATATTTAGACTTATGGATGCCTCGATAAAATATGGAACGGTTCCGTATTTCACTGAAAGAATAAAACGTTTTGTTTTCGAAATGATAGGTCATTAATATGGACAAATCTGGAAACTAAGGCTTATATTTCTTTGTGTTATTATATTATAATTAAGTCTATGATTTGATAGAGCAGTCTGACTGAGCGGTGGTAGGCAGCAGCAGGCTCGTAAGCATTCATTCAAACAGCACTTTCCTGCATTTGCCAGCAGCTCTTCGCTATGCTTCAAGCATTGCACTGTTTATGACTTCAAGCCTATCGACTCCCGAGATTAGGCTGGCAATACTAAAGTACCTATTAGAACATCCAATAGTCAAAGGTATATGAAATACAAATGGTATAGAGAGAAATAGTCCTATAATAACTACAACCTAAAACTTCTTACCTGGGCATATTGAAGACTCATGTTAAAAGGAACCACCAGCTTTCATATGTTCTGAGCAAGGAACTTAAAACGTTAGCTTTTTTACATGGCACATATTGCACTTTTACTTTCTTCTCCAACACAGTGTTTTTGCATTATTTTAACCAAATTGAACATGTTTCATTATTTATTTGAGACTAAATTGATTTTATTGATGTATTATATTAAGTTAAAATAAGTGTTCATTCAGTATTGTTGTAATTGTCATTATTACAAATATATATATATATTTGGGTAGTATATGGTGCTTTGGTGACAAAACGGATGGCACTGTGATAGACTACATCCAGTTTGCTGTGTAGAGTGTTGGAGGTTATTTTGTAAATGACATCACCGAAGTCAAGGATCGGTAGGATGGTCAGTATGTTTAGCAGCATGTGTGAAGGATGCTTTGCTGCGAAATAGGAAGCCGATTCTAGATTGGAGATGCTTAATGTGAGTCTGGAAGGAGCGTTTACAGTCTAACCAGACACCTAGGTATTTGCAGTTGTCCACATATTCTAAGTCAAAACCGTCCAGAGTCGTGATGCTAGATGGGTGGTGGGCAGGTGCAGGCAGCGATCGGTTGAAGAGCATGCATTTAGTTTTTCTAGCGTTTAAGAGCAGTTGGAGATCACGGAAGGAGTGTTGCATGGCATTAAAACTGATCTGGAGGTTTGTTAACACAGTGTCCAAAGAAAGGCCAGAAGTATACAGAATGGTGTCGTCTGCGTAAAGGTGGATCAGAGAACCACCAGCAGCAAGAGCGACATCATTGATGTATACAGAGAAAATAATCAGCCTGAGAATGAAACCCTGTGGGACCCCCATAGAGACTGCCAGAGGTCCGGACAACAGGCCCTCCGATTTGACACACTGAATGCTGTCTGAGAAGTAGTTGGTGAACCAGGCGAGGCAGTCATTTGAGAAACCAAGGCTGTTGGGTCTGCCGATAAGAATACGGTGATTGACAGTCGGAAGCCTTGGCCAGGTCGATGAAGACGGCTGCACAGTACTGTCTTTTATCAATGTGATCATATGATATCGTTTAGGACCTTGAGCGTGGCTGAMGTGCACCCATGACCAGCTCAGAAACCAGATTGCATAGCGGAGAAGGTACGGTGGGATTCGAAATGGTCGGTGATCTGTTTATTAACTTCTTTGGTACTGMGGGGCAGTATCGAGTAGCTTGGATAAAAAGGTGCCCAGAGTAAACTGCCTACTACTCAGTCCTAAAAGCTAGAATATGAATATAATTAGTAGATTTGGATAGAAAACACTCTGAAGTTGGAATGATGATGTCTGTGAGTATAACAGAACTCATATGGCAGGCAAAAACCTGGGAAAAAATCCAACCAGGAAGTGGGAAATCTGAGGTTTGCCTATCGAATATACAGTGTCTATGGGCTCATGTTGCACTTCCTAAGGCTTCCACTAGATGTCAACAGTCTTTAGAACCTAGTTTGATGCTTCTACTGTGAAGGAGGGGGGAATGAGAGCTGTTTGAGTCAGGGGTCTGGCAGAGTGCCATGAGCTCAGTCTCACTCAAGGGAGCGTGAGTTAGCTGCGTTCCATTGCATTTCTACAGACAAAGGAATTATTATTGAAGATTTATGATAAAAACATCCTAAAGATTGATTCTATACTCCATTTGACATGTTTCTACGAACTGTAATATGAATTTGTCGTCTGGACTTGCCCGCACCTCCTGAGTTTGGATTTGTGTACTAAAACGCGCAAACAAAAAGGAGGTATTTGGACATAAATTATGGACTTTATCGAAGAAAACAAACATTTATTGTGGAACTGGGATTCCTGGGAGTGCATTCTGATAAAGCTCATCAAAGGTAAGTGAATATTTATAATGCTATTACTGACTTCTGTTGACTCCACAACATGGCGAGTATCTGTATGGCTTGTTTTTGTGTCTGAGCGCCGTACTCAGATTATTGCATGGTGTGCTTTTTCCGTAATTTTTTTTGTAATCTGACACAGCGGTTGCATTAAGGAGAAGTGGATCTAAAATTCCATGCATAATAGTTGTATCTTTTAGCAATGTTTATTATGAGTATTTCTGTAAATTGATGTGGCTCTCTGCAAAATCACCAGATGTTTTGGAACTACTGAACATAARGCGCCAATGTAAACTGAGATTTTTGGATATAAATATGAACTTTACCAAACAAAACATACATGTATTGTGTAGCATGAAGTCATATGAGTGTCATCTGATGAAGATCAAAGGTTAGTGATTCATTTTCTTTTATTTCTGCTTTTTGTGACTCCTCTCTTTGGCTGGAAAAATGGCTGTGTTTTTCTGTGACTAGTGCTGACCTACCATGATCGTTTGGTGTGCTTTCGTCGTAAAGCTTTTTTTGAAATCGGACACTGTGGCTGGATTTACAACAAGTGTATCTTTAAAATGGTTAAAATACTTGTATGTTTGAGGAATTCTAATTATGGGATTTCTGTTGTTTTGAATTTGGCGCCCTGCAATTTCACAGGCTGTTGGCGAGGTGGGACGCTACCGTCCCAAATATCCCAGAGAGGTTAACTTGGTTTTTGAAGACTTTAGAAAAGGCAGGGTAGGATAGATATGGTCTGTAACAGTTTGGGTCTAGAGTGTCTCCCCTTTGAAGAGGGGGATGACCGCAGCAGCTTTCCATCTTTAGGGATCTCAGACGATACGAAAGAGGTTGAACAGGCTAGTAACAGCTGTGGTGGTAATTTAAGAAAGAGAGGGTCCAGATTGTCTAGCCCAGCTGATTTGTTTGGGGTCCAAATTTTGCAGCTCTTTCAGAACATCAGCTGTCTGAATTTGGGTGAAGGAGAAATGGGGGAGGATTGGGCAAGTTGCTGTGGGGGGTGCAGAGGTGTTGACAGCAGTAGGGTAGCCAGGTGGAAATCGTGGCCAGCCGTAGAAAAATGCTTATTGAAATTCTCGATTATCGTAGATTTATCGGTGGTGACAGTGTTACCTGGCCTTAGTGCAGTGGGCAGCTGGGAGGAGGTGCTCTTATTCTTCATGGACTTTACAGTGTCCCAGAACTTTTTGGAGTTTGTGCTACAGGATGCAAATTTCTGTTTGAAAAAGATAGGAAAGCAAAGGCTACTGCCTGTGTATATTGGTTCCTAACTTCCCTGAAAAGTTGCATATCGCGTGGGCTATTCGATGCAAATGCAGTACGCCACAGGATGTTTTGTGCTGGTCAAGGGCAGTCAAGTCTGGAGTGAACCAAGGGCTAGATCTGTTCTTAGTTCTACATTTTTTGAAATGGGGCATGCTTATTTAAGATGGTGAGGAAAGCACTTTTAAAGAATAGCCAGGCATCCTCTACTGACGGAATGAGGTCAATATCCTTCCAGGATACCTGGGCCAGGGAGATTAGAAAGGCCTGCTCGCCGAAGTGTTTTAGGGAGCGTTTGACAGTGATGAGGGGTTGTCGTTTGACCGCGGACCCATTACGGACGCAGGGCAATGAGGCAGTGATCGCTGAGATCCTGGTTGAAGACAGCAGAAGTGTATTTAGAGGGCAGGTTGGTCAGGATGATATCTATGAGGGTGCCCGTGTTTACGGATTTAGAGTTGTACCTGGTAGGTTCTTTGATAATTTGTGTGAGATTGAAGGCATCTACAGTTGAAGTCAGAATTCATACACCTTAGCCAAATACATTTAAACTCTGTTTCACAATTTCTGACATTTAATCCTAGTAAAAAATCCCTGTTTAGGTCAGCTAGGATCACCACTTAATTTTAAGAATGTGAAATGTCCGAATAATAGTAGAGAATGATTTATTACATTTTATTTATTTCATCACATTCCCAGTGGGTCAGAAGTTTACATACACTCAATTAGTATTTGGTAGCATTGCCTTTAAATTGTTTAACTTGGGTCAAACGTTTCGGTTAGCCTTCCACAAGCTTCCCACAAGAAGTTGGGTGAATTTTGGCCTTTCCTCCTGACAGAGCTGGTGTAACTGAGTCAGGTTTGTAGGCCTCCTTGCTCGCACACGCTTTTTCAGTTCTTCCCACAAATTTTCTATAGGATTGAGGTCAGGGCTTTGTGTTGGCCACTCCAGTACCTTGACTTTGTTGTCCTTAAGCCATTTTGCCACAACTTTGGAAGTATGCTTGAGTCATTGTCCATTTGGAAGACCCATTTGCGACCAAGCTTTAACTTCCTGACTGAGGTCTTGAGATGTTGCTTCAATATATCCACAATTTTCCTACCTCATGATGCCATCTTTTTTGTGAAGTGCACTAGTCCCTCCTGCAGCAAAGCACCCCCACAACACGTGCTTCACGGTTGGGATGGTGTTCTTCGGCTGGKKAGCATCACCCTTTTTCCTCCAAACATAACGATGGTCTTTATGGCCATTTTTGTTTCATTAGACCAGAGGACATTTCTCAAAAAAGTACGATCTTTGTTCCCATGTGCAGTTGCAAACCGTAGTCTGGCTTTTTTATGGCGGTTTTGAAACAGTGGCTATGCGATTAAAATATTGGTCAAAAGGCAAATAAAAGTATTATCTGAGTTTTATAAATATTTACCAAATAAACTAAAGCAAAAAARTATAAAAGTAATAAGAAAACAACGAGGCTATATACAGGGTGTACCGGTGCCGAGTCAATGTGCAGGGTTACAGGTTAGTCGAGGAAATTTGTTCATTTAGGTAGGGGTAAAGTGACTATGCATAGATAATAAACTAAACAGCGAGTAGCAGCAGTGTAAAAACAAATGGGGGGGGGGGTGATTAATCGATCAGCAGTCTTAGAAGCTGATAAGGAGCCTTTTGGTCCTCGACTTGGCACTTTGGTATCACTTTCCGTGCGGTAGCAGAGAAAACAGTCTATGACTTGGGTGACTGGAGACTGACAATTTTTTGGGCTTTCATCTGACACCGCCTAGTATATAGGTCCTGGATGGCAGGAAGCTTGGCCCAAGTGATGTACTGGGCCACCTTCTGTAGCGCTTTTGGTCAGATGGCGAGCAGTTGCCATACCAGGCGGTGATGCAACCGGTCAGGATGCTCGCGATAGTGCAGCTGTAGAACTTTTTGAGAATCTGGGGACCCATGCCTAATCTCTTCTGTGGGGTTTATCAGCCGATGGCATCCAACGTTATGGTGTATTACTGCCACCTACTGTACGAAAGCACCCCCGCCTGTGTACCGGAATCCTAGCTTAAAAATGGACCAATGTAAGTATAAAAGAGGGGTTCCTGCAGATGCAGGAATGCCCACATGCAGGAACACCTCTAATTACGGTTCGCAGTTGCACCCTTCTCCTCCACCTAGCCAACATAAAAGTAAGTATTTAGAAGAAGAAAATGCAAGAATTGACATTGCCAACAAACGGAAATGTCTTCAAATGAAATAAATATACACAATATGTAACAACCAGCTCCTCCCGCTACAGTGCTCGATCCATCTCGTAAACTAAAGCAGATTGCTACAGCCCACCACATAATCCCCTCCTTTATTAAACCATCTGCCAGTGACCGAGGTAGACAGTTTCAAGTTGGATATTCYACGGATATTTGCCCTTTCAAACCTCAATAGCTTTCAAACCACTTTTGCCACAGACTCCAAAGTGTCATTATGTTGGAAAAATTGCACACAACATTGCACCGGTCTTATTTTCGCGATTAATTTGCTTTCCAAAGCGAATAAACATGTGGAAATGTGAGCAACATTTTGTATTCCTAGTTGAATTAGTTAGGGAGCGTAAACAAAGTACAAACTTTTTTTTACATTTAAATTTCAATAGCTCATGTGACCTACTTGAATGCCCACTGACTACCCTTCTATATTACACACCCTTTAGTTTGTCCATTTTCCTCTCACAAGATTTGACATACATTTTTCAAAATTTAGAATTTCAATTGCTCCTTGGTCATGTGACCTAGTGACTTCAAACAAGGTTCAGAATGTCCACTGACTATACCTTCATATCGCACACTCTGATGTTTGTCTACTTTCATATCATGCTATTAGACTTAAATCTGTAAGCTTTGCAAGCCTTCATTTCACATGGGTGCTAAAAAAAAATGTTTTGAAGTTAACAAAATGTTCCAGACTCGCAATAACTATCTTTCACATGGACACTGAAAAGATCCGCAAATGGCTGTAAGTGGTATGMWATAAAGGACAGGAGAGGTGTTCGAACAGAAGTGCTTAAAGGAAGGCACACAGGTAGGCCTCATGYAAAACAATGTTTCATATGCTCTTTTTAATCACAGTAATAGGCAGTGATTTGTCAGTGAGCTTGATAAGGTGAAACAATCATTTTCATAGCATCACTTTCATATTCTGTACATTAAGACAAATCCTTCTACGTTGAGTATTAGAACGCAGTTTCCATAACCTGATAATGACTTGACATTTGAGTGCATTCACAATAAGCCCCCTGCAGACAAAATGCAATAGTGCATTTGAGGGTTGGTTTTTCTGATGAAAATAATTATTTGATGCATGGCCTACTATTTCTAACTGTAAAAATTAATTCCTACGTCTTTTGTGAAAAAAAATKTTTTTTCCAAAATTGATTTAGGTACATTTTTGTGAAGAGGTATGAGGGTTGTGATATGGGTCATTTAATAGTAAAATCATTTAAGGGATCAATACATTTCTATATTGCTTCCCCAGTATCTGCATGAACCATCAGGCCAAGTGTTTTTGGTTGACCCTGCTGGACAGAAAGAGAAGGAGGAATCGGAACACGCTGCATTCAAATTCAGGTCTTAGTTATTCCATTGTACTGGATCTAATACATATTAGCATTTTACATACATAACTTTTTATGACATACTGTGAAAAACTCTTGGCTGCTGGCTCTGTCACTTTCAGACATGTGCAGAGCAGACTGAAAGGGGAAGGGTAGCTCTTGACTTGAACCACAGGGCTTCTCTGTAAAGAGAGAGTAATCCAAAAGGCACAGACATACCCCTTGACTTTCAATTGGCACCGTTGACCTGTATGTATTCTCTCCTGATTGGCTCTGTGGTGCACAGTCTGGCAGTCTGACTAAAGTGCCAGAGGTATGAGGAGAGACATCCTCCTTTGTATTTATGGGAACAAATCTTTCCTAACACTTTGGATCCTATTCTTGGACAGTTAGAAGACACAATGCATCAAAAACAAAAAAATACTAATTACTGTCCAAGAGTAACCTCAACCTTGTGGGTCTGTGGGTGTTTTGGCCAATAAAGTGCAAACTCAATTCTACCAGTGACGAGTCTATCATGCCCCTATGAACACAGGGCAATAGTTTTTAATCTAAATCAGCCCTTTTTTACTGGAGTACACTAACCCCTAATTGGGGCTCTTTTCTTGACACAGAAGTTAACCAGATAAGAAGTCAAGAAGATCAAAATGTAGATTGTTGTAAGGGTGTATTACATCCTGTGCTGGCCACATTGTCATATCCATTCTGGATTCTGAGTGGTAAAATCATAGCTGAAAAATGCCTCTATGTATGTGTATACATTTTCCCCAAGAAATAACTTTATTTTATTTATTTATTTCACCTTTATTTAACCAGGTAGGCTAGTTGAGAACAAGTTCTCATTTGCAACTGCGAACTGGCCAAGATAAAGCAAAGTAGTTCGACACATACAACAACAGAGTTACACATGGAATAAACAAACATAAAATCAATAATACAGTAGAAAAATGTATATACAGTATGTGCAAATGAGGTAGGATAAGACAGGTAAGGCAATAAATAGGCCGTGGTGGCGAAGTAATTACAATATAGCAATTAAACACTGGAGTGGTAGAATGTGCAGAAGATGAATGTTTAAGTAGAGATACTGGAGTGCAAAAGAGCAAGATAAATAAATAAATACAGTATGGGGATGAGGTAGATTGGATGGGCTATTTACAGATMAGCTATGTACAGGTGCAGTGATCTGTGAGCTGCTCTGACAGCTGGTGCTTAAAGATAGTGAGGGAGGTAAGTCTCCAGCTTCAGTGATTTTTGCAGTATGTTCCAGTCATTGGCAGCAGAGAACTGGAAGGAGAAGCGGCCGAAGGAAGAATTGGCTTTGGGGGTGACCAGTGAGATATACCTGCTAGAGCACGTGCTACTGGTGGGTGCTGCTATGGTGACCAGTGAGCTGAGATGGCCTGGAGCCAGTGGGTTTGGCGACGAGTATGAAGCGAGGGGCAGCCAACGAGAGCGTACAGGTCGCGGTGGTGGGTAGTATATGGGGCTTTGGTAACAAAACGGATGGCACTGTGATAGACTGCATCCAATTTGCTGAGTAGAGTGTTGGAGGCTATTTTGTAACTGACATCGCCGAAGTCGAGGATCGGTAGGATGGTCAGTTTTACAAGGGTATGTTTGGCAGCATGAGTGAAGGATGCTTTGTTGCGAAATAGGAAGCCGATTCTAGATTTAATTTTGGATTGGAGATGTTTAATGTGAGTCTGGAAGGAGAGTTTACAGTCTAACCAGACACCTAGGTATTTGTAGTTGTCCAAATATTCTAAGTCAGAACTGTCCAGAGCAGTGAAGCTGGACGGGCGGGCAACGATCAGTTGAAGAGCATGCATTTAGTTTTACTTGCATTTAAGAGCAGTTGGAGGCCACGGAAGGAGAGTTGTATGGCATTGAAGCTCGTCTGGAGGTTAGTTAACACAATGTCCAAAGAAGGGCCAGAAGTATACAGAATGGTGTCATCTGCGTAGAGGTGGATCAAAGAATTACCAGCAGCAAGAGCGACATCATTGATGTATACAGAGAAAAGAGTCAGCCCGAGAATTGAACCCTGTGGCACCCCCATAGAYACTGCCAGAGGTCCGGACAACAGGCCCTCCGATTTGACACACTGAACTCTGTCTGAGAAGTAGTTGGTGAACCAGGCGAGGCAGTCATTTTGAGAAACCAAGGCTGTTGAGTCTGTCAATCACAACATTCTTATTGGCAGAGTCGAAAGCCAAAGGGGGTGGAGTTGCAAGCTACTACATAGTTCTGTCATGCTATCCAGGTCTGTGCCCAAACAGTACATAGCCCATCTGTAAATAGCACATCCAACTACCACATCCTCATATTGCCATTTATATTTTTGCTCCTTTGCACCCCAGTATCTCTACTTGTACATTCATCTTCTGCACATCTATCACTCCAGTGTTTATTTGCTTAATTGTAATTATTATTTCGCCACTARGGCCTATTTATTGCCTTACCTCACTAATCTTACTTCATTTGCACACACTGAATATAGACTTTTATATTGTGTTATTGACTGTACATTTGTTTATTCCATGTGTAACTATGTTTTGTTGTTTGTGTCACACTGCTTTGCTTTATCTTGGCCAGGTCGCAGTTGTAAATGAGAACTGGATGAGCACTAAATGAGAACTGGCTTACCTGGATGAATAAAGGTGAAATAAAAAATAAAATAAATAAAAAATGTATGTGGGAATGTCTGTCCTACATGTAGTGTTGGTACATGGAATATTCCTCAACTGCATATATCATAAATTGCTATTTCAAAATAGAAGTATTATGTTCAACAACTGACATTTTCAGATATTATTTTTTTACAAACACACTTTGGRGCTTACAATTCATTCTCTATTGTCATAGATTTGGTGGGCACTGTCATCTGTGATCTTTGTGATATTACTTTTTTTAAGCACGTACTGATGAAACGGTCACTTAATATTTTTTTCTTATCTACAAACGCTCTACATTTATCCACTCTGATAGGGTTGGATCCTATATGCTACTTTTATTATTGTCCTGTAAATGGTTCAGTGCCTATAATTTAGGCTGTGTGTGTGTGTGTGTGTGTGTGTGTGTGTGTGTGTGTGTAATGGGGCATAAAGGAAATTACCTCTACTACTAAATTACTACTAGTTTAAAGTGATAAGGAAAACAGCATACAAATTTGGCTTGTGTATTCATTTGCCTATAACTAATCAGAATTCCATTATGTTTACATAAAAAAGAGAATACTTCAAAATGAGAAGATCCTGCCATGGAAAAGACGACTGGGTGGACATAAAGTGGAATGGACGGAAAATAACTCACACCATGCAGCAGGACACCTTCAGCTGCGAGGTCTTTGTAATGCAGGTTTGATAGTTATATTTTCAATAATGAATGGTTAGCTGTTATGTGACAATTAGGTCAAAAACTCAATTTTATTTTTTGGTGTAGATGGCCAAGGAAGTTGCACAGAACTTCCCCAACATCCCCTCCCAAATTGATATGGAACCTTCAAAAACCACATGGAACAACTGCGAAAAGAAATGGCTGAGGATATACTAAAAATGTCTGGTATGTAATGACATTTAATTCAAAGTAAATTCATTATTTTTATGTAGTTGTGTCAGACAGCCATATGTTCAGTTCATGCCTATGATTTCAGAGTTCAACAAAGCCAACAACTGCTTCATGTGTGCCACTGATAAAGAACCCGGATGTGGCCCAAAGACTGACTGGGTTAGTAACTTCATTTAACATGTTTATAATCTTTTGACAACAGTGGCGGCATGTAAAACAATTTATGATATAACACAATGGATGGCTAAATCTTCATTCTACATTGATATTTGATATTATTTATAACGTGTTACACTTTGTTTTGTTTTAGATTGAATGTTTTGCATGCCAACGGTGGCTCCATGTGCTGTAACTAGGAATGAAGACAAAATAGTTCAACAGAGTAAAGAACAGAAACTGGAAGTGCAGTCTTTGTTGTTGAAAATGTATGCTATACCCTATCCACACCGAAGAGGCTCTGAAATGTACATCAACCGGGATAAAGAGAAAGTTAACAAAGTTAATGTTTCATACTTATTTGAAGTTAAGTGTCTGTTGACATGTTGGAAAAGATTAAAGGTCTACAATTTCTGTTTAATTTGTCAATATTCAATTTTTATTAATTGATTTACTGGCCACCATCACTGTGGTTACATGTTCAGTATATGTATTGACCAGCAAACCCACTGCAGCCTACCTCATCTCATCCTTTTCCTTTATGGTTGATATTAACAACGAAAGGAGATATTATCTGTCTCTCTCCTATTGTGTACCGCTGCTAAACAGGGAAAATAAGTACTTAGAACTACCAATAATTATAGATAAATATTAAAGAAACGGGTAAACACTGGACTGAACCCCCTAATTGTCAAACTAATATTAATGTACAACAATATAGAAGAGACATAACTAGGTTATGCAATATGGGTGTATATCCACTGCACGCTTCTTAGGTGTGTAATTGACATGACCAAGGAGCTATTGAAGTTTAAAACTATGAAAAATGTACATTAAACCACGTGATTTTACAGTACACAAACAAGAGTGTGCAATATAGAAGGGTACATTCTGCACCATGTTTGAAGTCAGTAGGTCACATGACCAAGGAGCTATTGAAATTCTACATTTTGAAAAATTAATGTAAAATCTTGTGAGAAGAAAATGGACTAACTAAAGGGTGCCCACTGAGTGGACATTCTGAACCTTGTTTGAAGTCTCTAGGTCACATGACCAAGGAGCTATTGAAATTTTACATTTGGAAAAATTAATGTAAAAACGTGTGAGATGGAAAATGTACAAACTATATAATATGCAAGCAATATAGAAGGGTAGTCAGTGGACATTCTGAACCTTGTTTGAGTCGAGTAGGTCATACGACCAATGAGCTATTGAAATTCAAAAATGTAAATAAATAATTTAAAATAGTGCAAGATGTAAATCGACAAAAAATAAATGTGTGCAAAAAATGTCTATGCCATCGGGTTAGCTAGAACCAGCTTTGAACGTTTTAGGAGTAATGGTTAAATAGCTATTGGAATTTGAACATTTTGATTTGTCACTATGTTGACGGTCCCTAACTGCTGTTGGTGGACGTAAGGAAAACTACAGGCGAATATCCAATCTGAAACTGTCTTTACCTCGGTCTGCCAGTGTCACAGAACGAATAAAGCTTTTTCGTGATACAATTTGATTTCATTTGAACATTGTATTTGTCTCATGCACCGAATACAACACGTGTAGTAGCCCTTACAGTGAAATGCTTACTTACAAGCCCTTAATTAACCAACAATGCAGTTAAAGAAATAGAGTTAAGAAAATATTTACTAAACAAACTAAAGTGATATAACACAAAATGACAGAACAACGAGCCATTATACAGGGGGTACAGGGTAGTCGAGGTAATTTAGAAAGTGACTATGCATAGATAAAACAGCGAGTGGCAGCAGTGTAAAAACAAAAGGATGGGGGTTCAATGTGATGACACGACGGACTGAAGGCTGTTTAGAAAAGATAGCTAAACAATAATATGCAGACATTCATATCAATTTAAACGCTGACATCTTCCTCACCAAAAATAATCTATTGAAATGAAAAGCCCATTGTCACAGACCAGCAGTGTCGTGAGCTTACCAGTAACAAGCTTGAAGAGTAGCGTTGTATGCTGCTTGCTAGCTACCATTGCACAAATACAATGAATGCATTTACTCACTTTCTTAGGATCGCACGCCACCCGCGAGAACGGTGTTATCTCTGGCCATTATACCGAAGTAGGTTTAAATTATTCGGAGGCGAATACTTGAGAGAGATACTCTGGCGCGAGCTTCGTTTTTAGCTCAAACGCTACTCCTCTACTGCGCAGACTCAGTGCTGCAAGGTGTTCTGGGTATTTAGCTAACTCCTTTTCCTTCCAGTCCGCGTGTAGTTGATGTAGGTTGCTGAATTGATTCCCTACCTTTTATAGCAATACTAGTTAAATACACTGCTTCGTTAGAACTATGTCGTTCAGTTTCAATTTCGACGTGCAGTTAACGACAAAGGGGCAACAAGGTGAAGAAAGTAAACCACAAACTGGAAAGCAGGATTATGCAGTCAAACCTGTGAGTAACAGAGCTAGCTAGCTCGAGCCAGTACAAGTAGATTTATGAGGTTAGTTATGAGGTCCCAAAGAATCCCCCAGGCTTTTTGGGCTGTTACCTAGAGCAGAATTCCTGTTACGTTAATTAAATGGAACTGAATATAATTTATTTATGAAGTAGAAGTAACCCTGGCTTTATATTCTTGTTTAAAAGGGATGGTGTGCAGCTGCCCCTGTATCTGCGTTAAGGGCCATCCACACCAAGTATGATAACTATAACAATAAATTAGAGCAACATAACTATAAACGCCCGAGGTAAAGACAGAATCAGGTTGGATATTCGACAGATATTCGCCTGTCGTTTAACTTACGTCCACCAACAGCAGTTAGGGACCGACAACATAGTGACAAATTACATTTTTTCTAATTTCAATATCTCTTTAACCATTACTCCTAAAACTTTCAAAACTGGTTCTAGCTAACCCGTTGCATAGACACACATTACACACTTAAATTAAAAAAATTAAATAGCTCCTATGTCATGTGACCTGACTTCAAACAAGGTTCAGAATGTACACTCAGTGGGCCTACACGTTGCACAGCCTTTAGTTTGTCCATTTTCATCTCACAATTTTACATGGTTTTTCAATGTTAATAATTCTAATAGCTCCTTGGTCATGTGACCTACTGACCTCCAACAAGGTTCATAATGTCCACTAACTACCCCTCTATGTTGCACACCCTTTAGTTTGTCTATTTTCATCCCACATGATTTTAAATTAATTTTGTAAACATTCTAATTTCCATAGCTATTTAGTTATGTGACCTACTGACTTCAAACAAGGTTCAGAATGTACACTGACTACCCTTCTATATTGCATACCCTTAAGCTTGTCCATTTTCATCTCACGTTTTTACATTAATTTTGTAAACTTTCAAATTTCAAAAAGCTCCTTGTTAATGTGACCTAATGACTTTCAGAATGTCCACAGACTGGCGGAGACGGGAGCCGCAAGGCATCCAGTATGGTAACGCGACCGATCCCGGCGAAGCTGGCGGGAGCCCTGGGGAGAGTCCTCTTTTTTTCTTTGTGAAGGGCAGGGTGCCCTGGAATGGGTTCGCCCTGAGAGAGGGGCCCAAGCCCWGGAAAGCGTTGCGGTGTCCGGTGAGCTCTCCCTGGTCCTTGAAAATCCGGGGGAGAGGGTGTAATTCTCGCGTCGTACCCATATCTGCAGCAGGTCTCCAAGGTGAACAGCCTCTGGCATGTTATAACAATGTAGGTAAGGGAAGTTGGCAAAAAAGATCCCTAACTTTGGGATAAGGATTGGCTCTAGGGGCTGGGTCGGTCAGGCTGGGGTGCGAGGGCGGGGCTGGGCTCGAGCCGCGGCCTGGGGAGCAGTCGCTCCGTTGCCCTCCTCTCACCACCGTTGGAAGTTTGTTGTGCGGTCCATCTCGCGGTCTCTCTTGCATGGACTCGCAAGGGGCTGCGTGTGGGGTTTCGTCGGGGTGGTGTCCATTGGCGAGCCGAAGGTGGACAGGTGGGGGTTTGGGTCCGGTGGTTGGTGTCGGCAACTCGAACGCGTGCCGGGCCCTTCTCGCGGATCACCCCGGCTACGGTGCTCGCCGGCACCACACATTGTAGGTGGGGAGGTCTCCTCTACGCTCACTAGACTTGAGGCAGAGACAAAACCCATTGGCCCCGCAGTGATGGGGCATTGCATGGATCTGGCTCATGCCCTACGAAGTGGGGAGAGGTATCTCCAGCTTGTCTGGGGAGGGAGGCGGAACCATAAAACGGACGGCAGAAGCCTAGGTTCCCACTGGGCACAGATCACTGAATGTCAACTTGATGAAATTCAAAGGAGTGTACCCACCTGTCGCACTCAAATCACCCTTGGAGTGACTGTGACCCACTCATGTCAAAGTGAGGAATATTGATGAAGCGCTGGTAAAAGTGGTTCCTATGGCTCTATCCTGGAGGGCTGACTAGGCAAGCAAATGATGRCGCTAGATACTGAAAGGGGTATTTGGTTCTCAAGCCTATAAGTATTGCGCTGGCACTTGATGTCGATTGGGTGTAAAAACCAAGTTAAAGGCCACTGAAGGTTAGTAGTGGCAACTGATGTCCAGTTTGTAAGACAGAAAAGCCTCTGATGCCACCGGCGTGATTCGAATGGATGTCAATTTGATGATATCTGACCGTAGCATGCTTCCCTTTGCGGCTGCACTCAAACCACCTTCGGGGTGGCTGTGACTCCCTCATGTCAAAGTGAGGAAATTAGATGACGCGGGGGTAAACGGCGGGACATAATTATAAGTCTTGAGGTAGCCAAATGCCTCGTCATCCAGTTAGTGACGCGCATGAATGGATGGATGAGAATCTCACTGTCCCTACCTACTATCTAGCAAAACCACAGCCAAGGGAACGGGCTTGACTGAATCAGCGGGGAAAGAAGTCCTTGTTGATCTTGACTCTGGCACTGTGAAGAAACATGAGGTGTAGAATGTGGGAGGCCTCGGCCGCCGGTGAAATACCACTATTCTTATCGTTTTTTCGCTTACCCGGGGATGCGAGACCCCGGTGCTCGCGCTGGGTGCGACCCAGGGACAGTGGCAGGTGGGGAGTTTTACTGGGGCGGGACACCTGTCAAACAGTAACGCAGGTGTCCTAAGGCGAGCTTAGGGAGGACAGAAACTTCCCGTGGAGCAGAAGGGCAAAAGCTCGCTTGATCTTGATTTTCAGTATGAATACAGACCGTGAAAGTGGGGTGTCTCTTCCTATCATTGTGAAGCGTTGGATTGTTCACCCACTAATAGGGAACGTGAGCTGGGTTTGGACCGTCGTGAGACAGGTTAGTTTTACCCTACTGATGATGTTGCAATAGTAATCCTGCTCAGCATGAGATGAACCACAGGTTCAGACATTTGGTGTATTTGCTTCACCATCCTCCTGCTTTACTTATGGGTTACAGGTCCACGGAGAAGGGCCAGAGGCCAGACATGGAGTGTGRGAGAGCCCAGGCAGGCGGGTAGAAGGCATAAGACATTTACATTGGGCTCTGGATAGGTAGGGGGCTAGGTGGTGGGCGCCCATCCGCCCGGGCCCATCCTCTGGTGGGACTGTACGTCAGGTTGGGCCTCGCTGTGGAAGTCAAAAGGTTACCAGGTGCACGAGGAGGCCTCCCCCAAGGCGGGGGGGGCACTCAGGGGTGGCTGGAATCGGGCTGGGGGCAGCACTCAGGCTGTGGAGGTTGGGTTGGGGACTTATTCTCTGAGCGAATAAAAGCTGGCGGATTACCATGTGCCCAGAGCCTGTTAAGGGTTATCAGGTCCACGTGGATCCTGACAGCGGGACTATAGACGTTTTAGTAATTCCAGGGAGTAAGCTATACTCTAAGGCCAGTGGAGAGGGGTGTTGACCGAGTAGGTCTGTAGTTCCAGGGAGTAAGCTATACACTCTCAGGCCCAGGGAGAAGGCAGGCAGGGAGTGTAGGCCTAGAGGTCACCAGGTCAACGGGGGGCCTGCCTGGAGGTCAGGAAGGAAGGCAGAGCAGACAAATTAATGTAAAATTGCATGAGATTAAAATGGACAAACTAAAGGGTGTGCAATGTGTCGGCCCACTGATTGTACATTCTGAACCTTGTTTGCAGTCAGTAGGTCACATGACCAAGGAGCMATTGAAATTCAAATGTAAAAAAAGGCTTGTTTACCTAATTCAACTAGGAATACAAAATGCTGCTCACATGTTTATTAGCTTTGCAAAGCAAATTAAGGTCCAAATCGTGAAAATAAGACCTGTACAATGTTGTGTGCAATTTTTCCAACATCATGACACTTATTTGGAGTTTGTGGCTAAAGTGGTTTGAAAGCGCGAATATCCAACCTGAAACTCTTATTTCAGTCTAAACGTTGGCGAGCATCCACACCAGTGGGTCGTTTATTGTTCTGCAGTATACCTGTAAATCAACTGATCAACGCATCCTACTGCATGCTGTTGGCCTATTAATAAGTAGCTGTTGATCGCATAGTTACAGGAATTAGGGGTGCTGAGGATCCTGCATCACCCCCTGATAAATCAAAAAATATCAACCGTACTTTCATGATAGTTATTGTCCTTGGTGTGGATAGCCCTTTAGAGATTTAKATTTTTTATTTAACCTTGTCGACGATGAGTATGACGGGTCTCATCTCTAATGCCCAGGAAACTCAGATTTAAACCAGACATGTCCGATATGGATTTTTTGTGAGACGATTGAGATTTTTGCTGTTCAACATTTTTTTTATGTAACCTTTTATTTAACTAGGGAAGTCGGTTAAGAACAAATTCTTATTTACYATGACGGTCTACCAATATTCAACATCATTAAATTTGAAAATGTTGATGATATTTCCCAGAGACAGCCATGTGTGCATTGATTTACATTTTAATCATTTAGCAGACACACTTATCCAGAGCGATTTACAGGAGCAATTAGGGTTATGTGCCTTGCTCAAAGACACGTCACGATTTTTTCATTAATGCATTATCACATTTAATCAAAAATAATTACATAATGGTAATAATTGTATTTGAATGGTAAATCTCTTGATGAACTGGGTAAATTAAGATGTCATAGGCCTAATCACAATACAGGTGAATGCATATTCAGTAGGAGTGTTTTTTTTGGCGCATCAGTGGAATCCATGGTGCTGCAGATGACAATCTGTTTGCCTTTCATTTGGGACTTAATTAGCCTACTGATCAACAGCATTTGCATAGAAGCATCACTCGGCATGTCACGCCTGTATGGAAGGACATCATATAGGTCGCTGCTGTTAGTTTAAGAATATAAACCTAACAACTGAGACATAAACTGAACAAGTTCCACAGACATGTGACTAAAAAATGGAATAATGTGTCCCTGAATAAAGGGGGGCAAAATCAAAAGTAACAGTCAGTATCTGGTGTGGCCACCAGCTACATTAAGTACTGCAATGCATCTCCTCATGGACTGCACCAGATGTGCCAGTTTTTGCTGTGAGATGTTACCCCACTCTTCCACCAAGGCACCTGCAAGTTCCCAGACATTTCTGGGGGGAATGGCCCTAGCCCTCACCCTCCGATCCAACAGGTCCCAGACGTGCTCAATGGGATTGCGATCCGGGCTCTTCGCTGGACATGGCAGAACATTGACATTCATGTCTTGCAGAAAATCATGCACAGAACGAGCAGTATGGCTGGTGGCATTGTCATGTCAGGATGAGCCTGCAGGAAGGGTACCACATGAGGGAGGAGGATGTCTTCCCTGTAACGCACAGCGTTGAGATTGCCTGCAATGATAACAAGCTCAGTCCGATGATGATGCTGTGACACACCGCCCCAGACAATGACGGACCCTCCACCTCCAAATCGATCCCGCTCCAGAGTACAGGCCTCGGTGTAATGTTCATTCCTTCGACGATAAACGCGAATCTGACCATCACCCCTGGTGAGACAAAACCAGGGGTCAGTGAAGAGCACTTTTCTCGTCAGTGAACATCACTTTTTGCCAGTCCTGTCTGGTCCAGCGACGGTGGGTTTGTGCTCATAGGTGACGTTGTTGCTGGTGATGTCTGGTGAGGACCTGCCTTACAACAGGCCTACAAGCCCTCAGTCCAGCCTCTGTCCGCAATAGGCTGAGAGTCTGAGCACTGATGGAGGGATTGTGCATTCCTGGTGTAAGTCGGGCAGTTGTTGCCATCCTGTACCTATCTCGCAAGTGTGATGTTCAGATGTACCGTCTGTAAGCTGTTAGTGTCTTATTGACCGTTCCACAGGTGCATGTTCATTTAATTGTTTATGGTTCATTGAGCAGGCATGGGAAACAGTGTTTAAACCCTTTACAATGAAGATCTGTGAAGTTATTTGGATTTTTACGAATTATCTTTGAAAGACCGGGTCCTGAAAAGGGGACGTTTATTTTTTTGKTGAGTTTAGAAGAACACGTATCCAATGAAAATGGTTCCAATGTGACGTCATGATTTGTAGAGAAATTATTTTTCAGCTGTCAGGACGCATCTCTAAAAAACACAGCTGCCAGGATGATATTTGAAGTGACTCGATTGGCTAGTTCAGCTATCTGTCAAGAAATGGGCAGGTTGTAACTTGAGCCTGCTGCTATAATTGGCGCTACCAGGAGACAGGCCAGTACATCAGGAGACGTGGAGGAGGCCGTAGGAGGGCAACAACCCAGCAGCAGGACCGCTACCTCCGCCTTTGAGCAGGAAGGGCACTGCCAGAGCCCTGCAAAATGACCTCCAGCAGGCCACAAATGTGCATGTGTCTGCTCAAACGGTCAGAAACAGACTCCATGAGGGTGGTATGAGGGCCCGACGTCCACAGGTGGGGGCTGTGCTTACAGCCCAACACCGTGCAGGACGTTTGGCATTTGCCAGAGAACACCAAGATTGGCAAATTCACCACTGGCGCCCTGTGCTCTTCACAGATGAATGCAGGTTCACACTGAGCACGTGACAGACGTGACAGAGTCTGGAGACGCCGTGGAGAACCTTCTGCTGCCTGCAACATCCTCCAGCATGACCGGTTTGGCGGTGGGTCAGTCATGGTGTGGGGTGGCATTTCTTTGGGGGCCGCACAGCTCTCCATGTGCTCGCCAGAGGTAGCCTGACTGCCATTAGGTACCGAGATGAGATCCTCAGACCCCTTGTGAGACAATATGCTGGTGCGGTTGGCCCTGGGTTCCTTCTAATGCAAGACAATGCTAGACCTCATGTGGCTGGAGTGTGTCAGCAGTTCTGCAAGAGGAAGGCATTGATGCTATGGACTGGCCCGCCGTTCCCCAGACCTGAATCCAATTGAGCACATCTGGGACATCATGTCTCGCTCCATCCACCAACGCCACGTTGCACCACAGACTGTCCAGGAGTTGGCGGATGCTTTAGTCCAGGTCTGGGAGGAGATGCCTGCAGGGAGACCATCCGCCACCTCATCAGGAGCATGCCCAGGCGTTGTAGGGAGCTCATACAGGCACGTGGAGGCCACACACACTACTGAGCCTCATTTTGACTTGTTTTYAGGACATTACATCAAAGTTGGATCAGCCTGTAGTGTGGTTTTCCACTTTAATTTTGAGTGTGACTCCAAATTTTTTTGAGCAGTGTATATAGCTAGCTATGTGACCTGTTGGCAAAGATTAGGATATCTGCTTAGCTAGCTTGCTTATTGCATGCATGTCCAGGCACGTCGACGCAAGCCTTACTATTAGTGAATTAACTAAACTAATATTTGCAACAGAAGTAACATTTTGGTCACTGTCAATTCATCCAAATCCATTCATTTCTATTTCTGTTAGAAAATGAGCTAGCTTGCTGCTGCTGATTTTTCCCAGCTAGACATTCCACGGCATTGTGCAGTGCTCGTGGCTCAGYCGTGAGTGGCGGCTAGCATAGCAGCAGCTTTGCTATTTAGCGGGAATATTGGCAAAGCCGATAGACTAGAAAAGGCCAATAAAAGCCTGATATCGTCTCGGCCAATGTTTTTTATTATTTATTTTTTATTGTTTTTTTATTCAAACTCCCATTAGACAGCTCTGCAAGTGTTATGTCAAAAAATTGAGTTGCGCTAATATGAACTTTCGTTATGTACTTCCTAAAAAAGGTCTAAATAAAAATGTACAAGCAACTGAAAAAAATGCCTKTTTGGCACCTGCATTACTGCCCCGCACAGGTTGAAATTCTGCAACAGCTCAATACATTGGAGGTGCCAAAGACACAGTTTTTCGGTTGCTTGTACATGTTTATTTAGAACTTGGGAAGTACATATCAGCCCTAACGGTAGTAGATGAAGATAGTTGCACAGCGACCCGCCTTATTTGGTGAGTAACAAACATTATTTGACAATGATTGCAGAGCTGTCTAATGGAAGTTTGAATCTGAGCTTCCTGGGTGTTAGAGATGAGATGCGTCATACTCATCAACATCTCTAACACACAGATACTGGGACAGTGTGTAGCCAACCACAAGAGGGAGTCRGTGTTATTCATGACATTAGGCATCTTTGCTTGTGCGTAAGCATTAGGATGCTTCTACAGTGGCAAGAAAAAGTATGTGAACCCTTTGGATTTACCTGGATTTCTGCATAAATTTGACATAAAATTTTACCTGATCTTCATCTAAATCACAACAATAGACAAACTGTGCTTAAACTAATAACACACAAATTATTGTATTTCTTGTCTATATTGAATACAACATTTAAACATTCACAGTGTAGGTTGGGAAAAGTATGTGAACCCCTAGGCTAATTGACTTCTCCAAAAGCTAATTGGCGTCAGGAGTCGGCTAACCTGGAGTCCAATCAAGGAGACGAGATTGGAGATGTTGGTTAGAGCTGCCCTGCCCCCCAGAAAAACACTCACAAATTTGAGTGCTATTCACAAGAAGCATTGCCTGATGTGAACCATCCCTCAAACAAAAGAGATCTCAGAATACCTAAGATTAAGAATGGTTGCCGTGCATAAATCTGGAAAGGATTACAGAAGTATCTCAAAGTCAGTACAGGGTAAGACAAATTGAGCATCATGGTTTGGGGCTGCTTTGCTGCCTCGGGGCCTGGACAACTTGCTATCATCGCAGTTTAGCCTAACATTCTCCTGCAAAATGTCTTTATCTGTCTGCCAATTGAAGCTCAACAGAAGTTAGGTTATGCAACTGGACAACAACCCAAAAGACATAAGTAAATCAACAACAGAATGGCTTGAACAGAAGAAAATACGCCTTCTGGAGTGGCCCAGTTAGTCCTGACCTCAACCCGATTGGCATGACCTCAAGAGAGCGCTTCACACCAGATATCCCAAGAATATTGCTGAACTGAAACAGTTTTGTAAAGAGGAATGGTCCAAAATCCCTCCTGACCGTTGTGCAGGTCTGATACAGAAAACATTTGGTTCAGGTTATTGCTGCCAAAGGAGTGTCAACCTGTTCTTAAATCCAAGGGTTCACATACCTTTTCCAACTTGCACTGTGAATGTTTACACAGTGTGTTCAATGAAGACATGAAACATGAAATTGTTTGTGTGTTAGTTTAAGCAGACTGTGTTTTATCTATAGTTTTGACTTAGATGAAGATCAGATAAAATGTTATGACCAATTTATGCAGAAATCRAGGTCATTCTAAAGGGTTCACATACTTTTTCTTCCCACTATGTCTTTTCTATTCATGTGTATGTAGTTGACTACCAGGAGACAAGACAGTTACAACACTTGTGTATGCATGCAGATTGTACTTTGCATTGTACATGACAATGGGCATCTTTTACCTGTGTGTAATCAACAGGTGCCCGGCAACAACACCACCACTCCAGCAGAAACTGTCAAAGCAGCTGTTGAACACCACCCCCCTGCAGATCCCCACTTTCTCCTCAACGATGCTGTCTCTGAGACTGTTACCATAGGAACGCTTCCACCCCTCCACTTCCTGAATGAGTCTGTGTTCGAGCGGACGGCCAGCGAGCGAGATGACAACGAGAGGATCCTGTCGCGGACCGCCGCCCAGAGCTCGGACCTCATCTCCGGGGTGTACGAGGGAGGGTTGAAGGTGTGGGAGTGTACCTATGACCTCCTGGAGCTGCTAGAGAGGGAGGGGGAGACGTTCGGGGGGAAGATGGTTCTGGATTTGGGCTGTGGTGCTGGACTGCTGGGCCTACTGGCGCTAAAGAGCGGAGCAAGTCAGGTCCATTTCCAGGACTATAATAGTACTGTTATAGAACAGCTCACACTGCCTAACGCACTGCTCAACTGTCAGGTGGAAGGAGAGGAGGAGGAGGAGGAAGAAGTGAAGGGGAGGAAGGGAAAGAAACGGGGGCTGCAGGAGGAGGACGATGAGACAATTATAGAAGAGGACGAGATGAAAAAGGATGAAGAGGCAAAGTCCGATGAGGAGAAGAAGAATGAACAGAAAAAAGAGGGAGAGGATGGCAGCCCGTCGCCCAAGAGGCAAGCCCTGGACCCATCCCAGCATACGAAGCTGACCTGCTGTCGTTTCTTCTCGGGCGACTGGACAACGTTCCTAGCACTGGTCCTCAAGGAAGACCTGTTCCCTAAATATGACATCATCTTCACCTCAGAGACCATCTACAACACGGCGTACTACTCAGCTCTTCACGACACCCTCCACAGACTGTTGGCCCCGAGGGGAGTGGTCTACCTGGCCACCAAGGCCCACTACTTTGGGGTGGGGGGTGGGCTGCACCTATTTGAACAGTTTATAGAGGACAAGGGAGTGTTTGATATGGAGAAACTGTGGGACGTGGACCAGGGGCTACAGAGACATGTTGTGGCCATGCACTTCAAAACACCAATCAAGTCTTGACTTTTTACTTTGTGTAGTTTCAKATTAATTTCTACTCAATGCACCTGGAACTTCTATGCTACCTACGGTGTGCTAACTTCAATCAGTTTCAAATAAACGTTTTCCTATAAAGATCACCCGGGTGTCAATTGTGACAAAGAAACAGGACTTGCMCATAATTAAAATGACCATATGTTTGATTGTTTGACAGATAATGAAAAGACATATAGAATATTTAAGACTTACTGTAGGTATGTCAGTCTGGCTTTTTTTTTTTTTTCTTGGTGGTAAAACCTTGTATGTCAAATACTGGAGATGTGCTTCACGAAAAGAAGGCAGATTGAGGAGTTTGAATATTCGCCAGTTGAAGAGGACAACAGGATAGCTGCACTGATGGAGGGAAAGAAGCAGAAGTCTGATAAAGAAGATAGAGGAGATGAGCAGATATTCCATTACCGTGGCACTATTCCATTGTTTCCATTGTAGTGTGCAAACTAGGCCAATATCAAGCATACCTCAAGTATTTCAAAGTATTTTGGCAAGTGTATTTGGTGCAGGTTGGTTTTTAACAGGACGTTGCTTCTTGTGTTCTACATACTGTAGAAGTTTCTGTACAATACTTATAGTGAATGTGAAAATGTCTTCAACTCAGTTTCCATTTGTTATGTGTATGTTTGTGAAATACACTATAAAGAAAAGCTGAGTTTGTATTCATTTTTGATTGTGGGGTCATAAGTGGTAGTTGAAGTAGGCACAATATACTACCCTAAAGAAGATACCGTTTCATGTCAACTTTACCCTTTGTTCACATACCTCTCTCACTTTATTTATTTAGAATAGGGCTAGTGCAGGAGAAAAGTGGAAAGGAAATGAAGGTCTTTAAGGGGGTAGGGAGGAGGAAAGGAAATGGGCTCAGTGACCTTTGCAGGTGATTCCCAAAGTGTTCAAATAGCACCATGAAAGCTAGACTTGTTCCTGAAGTCCGCTGCAAAATGTAAATTGTCCCATCTGCCCAAGGACGAGGTCTGAAAGTGGAGTCCGGCGTCACTGTAGTGTAGCATATCTATTCTGCAGTGGGGCTTTTTGTGGTTTCTGTCTCCTAGTTCACCMTTTCACATTTTGTTCCCCATCAATATTATTTTGTATACGCTTTAAAGACTTGGCAGTGTCATGTTACAATCTAATGTTATCAAAGATAGACGCATATCAAAATGTCTTGTGGCAATTTTCTAGAAGGGTGACCATATTGGATGTGTCATCGAATAAATATAGTAACGTGTCACAAATCATGATTGACACTTTTTTCACTTAACTTATTACGGTAAACCTATGAGTAGGAACAAACCAGGGTAGATTCTGTTGAGGAAGAGAAGTCCAGCATGGTGACAGAGTGGTATAGCTAGAGTGGAATTTCCTTTTAGCTTTATCATGGAAATCTAAAGCTTGTAGAAATACTGTAACACAGACTGAGAGAAGGGAGGATAATGCACAGTAAAACCAGTGGGAGAGAAGGGGGGATTTCCTAGGAAGAATAATAAACAGGGCAGCACCACCTAAGCGGGTTACACTTGTGTTGGTGTCAATGTAACATGATGAGGAAGAAGGATAACGTGGGTTTTACGGTTATCGTACGACATCTTCCACTTACTGATAGTTTGTGTACACTTTCATCTATGTTCTGTGTTTCGCATTCATCTCTGTGTATGACTAATCTGTTCCAGTCATTGACACTTGCACAACTCGAGTGCCCTGTTTCATCCAATAAGATTAAGATTACTTTATTGGTCAATTCCAACTGAAATTTGACTTCCCCTGTTTCCACCTCAGAAAGATACACATACAGTGCCTTCAGAAAGTATTCATACCACTTTACTTATTCCTAATTTTGTTGTTACAGCCTGAATTCAAAATTGATTAAATGTGTATTCTTTTCACCCATTTACACACTATCCCATAATGACAAAGTGAAAACATGCTTTTAGAAATGTATTGAAAATTAAATCAAACTTTGTAGAAACAGCTATGGCAGTGATTATAGCTGTGAGTATTTTCTAGGTAAGTCTCTTAATAAGAGCTTTCCACACCTGGATTGTACAACATTTGCCCATTTATTCTTTTCAAATTCTTCAAGTTCTGTCAAATAAGTTGTTGATCATTGCTAGACAACCGTTTTCAGGTCTTGCCGTTAGGGTTGCAAAGGGTCAGAAACTTTCCAGGAAATTTATGGAAATTTTCCATGTGAAGTTAAGCCTGGGAATTTTCCTTAAATCCATCAAAAAAGTTATAACAGTGAACCTTTTTTGTGGGATACACATAAGGCAATTCTAGGTCTTGTGGCATATTTTGGTTAAACTATCCCCAATTCAATGGAATTGCAACCCTCTGCATGCACAGTGCATTCTTCCATCACATGTACAGCTGATTCTCAAGATCTTGCACACTAATGAGATGCTATTGAGCCCACACTACTACACTGAAGCATGGACTACATGCCTTCTGGTAAGTTTTGATTACAATACTGGGTGAGGTGAATAGCTTTTATGACACAGATCTGTTTGAAATTCACTGCTCGACTGAGAGACCATTGTATGTGTGGGGTACGGAGATGAGGTAATCATTCAAAAATCATGTTAAACACTTATTGCACTCATGCAACTTATTATTTGACTTTTTTAGCAAATTTGTACTCCTAAAAGTATTTAGTCTTGCCATAACAAAGGGGTTGAATAATTATTGACTCAAGACATTTCAGCTTTTCCTTTTTAATTAATTTTTTTAAATTTCTAAAAACATTGAAATTATGGGGTAAAGTGTGTTAGCCAATGACAAAAACATCTCAGTTTAATCTATTTTAAATTCAGACTGTAACACAAATGTGGAAAAAGTCAAGAGGTGTGAATACTTTCTGAAGGCACTGTATACAGGTTTTGGAAAGGTGTGGAGGGTTGCCACGCTGGGAGCTGCTGTTGTGGGGGGGTTAAGTGCTCAAGGGCCCAACAGCAGGAAATGTCATCTAGGATTTAACGCCAGCAACCCTCCGATTGCCAGCTCACTTCCCTCCAGATTTTTCCCATCAGACCCAGGATTCGAACTGGCAACCCTCCAGTTGCTGGCTTGCCTCTCTAACCGCTAGGCTAATTATCAGTTTAATCATGCACATAGTGTAGACCTAACAGTGGAGTCAATGTTATTTTTTAGGCTTCAAGCTTGTCTAGATTGGTCAAGTTGACTCCCTTCTCCACACGCACTAATCGGAATCAATGACGCAATAACCTAATTGACATATATGAGAGAAAAAAATATTTGTGGTTTTGTGGAAACCTAATTGTATTCCACCAACTCTTGAAGCATGCCTCTTTGTTAAAAAGGGCAACAAGTGACCATAAAATATCCACTTCCTTTTCACTCAAACACACAGAAACCAACCAATGCATGTTTTCCTGTGCCTTGTCACCTACACTCAGCAGCTGTTCTGAGGTTGAGGGGAATTCCTGTTTCCTCCACCAGACTAGGGCTTCATATCAATACTCTAACACAGGTTCCTCCTCTCCTACCCTTGTCTCCTCTTCATCTGACCGGAGAGGACGTGACAACACAATTCCTCTCAGGAATTCAGCTTAATTTTTGTAATGTTTTTAGATCAGAAAAGAGAAATAAGAGAGAGTTGAAGGTGAGAGAAAAGAGAAGACAAGCAGAGGAAGTGACTATAGACTATTAAGCAACCCCTAGCCTCTCCCCGGGTTTTCTGATGGGAAGTGAGGGAGAGAGGGAGGGCAGGGCTGGTCTGATGGAGTTCCTCAGAAGCAGCTATGTTGAATCACTGTGTGTGGGGGCGTGAGCCTCACTCCCACTGTTTCCTTGCTGGGAAGTGACTGCCTTGCTTGTCATACAGAGAGAAAGCTAGAAAAACAAGGAGGGGGAGACTAGTGTGGAGGGGAGTGGTATTTAAGCGAGTCTCAACTCAATGTCAGACAGTGTGGTGTGACTAGGACAGGGAACAGTGGGACCTTGCTGAACAGTACAGGTGGATATCAGTGGAGGATGGTGGAGGGAGAAATGTGGAGGCTGGCCTCAACTCCAGTAGGATTTCAGAATGAAACAGAATATGGTGTTTTAAATGGACATATCAGATGCCAAAATGGAAGATACCGCTATTTGTTGGGTGAGGGCCAGGTCACTATTGTGAGTTTCGTTTTTTAATTAGCCAAAACATTGTTTCTGGGAAAGACACGATGAAGCAATGGGACAATGTATGTAGTCTGATMTAAGTATTTGAGTAACAAATGTCTTAATCTGTGTGAGTATAATTTCTGTATTGGAATAAGAGATTATGTGGAGCTGTTACTATTCGACATTATGTATCACACAAAGTAGTGTAAATCGCCTAGTTTGAAATTAACCACTAAACCCTTGTACACTTCTTGTTGGCCTTTCAACGTTCTGTGAGAATTGGATGGATGTAAGCAACATGGCAGAAACCCAAAAGCTACAAGGGCTGTGTGGAGTTAGAGTATCTGATCTATGAGGGGCCATTGAACCATTTCTGTCTGGGTTACATATGCTAGAGGTTGATTAAATATTAGAGACTGTGTTRAGACTTTGCCTGGTAGCCAGATCTGTCCCCGCTTTAGTCTACTCCATATGTGTGTGATTCATATCTTTTCATTGATATTTTTGAATAACAATAGTTCCTAGTCAACAACACAAGACCTGGAGCTAACACAAGACTCCAGGTCTCAGGCAAGGTTATTCCAGTTTAGTTCCAGGCAGTTCAACCGGTTGTTGCTCAGTTCAACTAATTGACGGGAAGACTGCAGTTTCCTGAGCATATATTAAGGTGTGTTCTTCCTCACAACTTTCTGTGTGCGTGTGGTACTTGTTTGTTTGTGTGTGCGTATGTCCACTCAGGAATGCACTGTAAACCACCCAGGGATAACACTGAAGATTCCTCGAACTGTACTCACACTGTCAATATTGACTCTATTCATTTGAATGGGTTATATTCCTGCAACATAAATTGTTCAGATGACGATGAGTGGCAAACCATATCTATTGTTGTGGATTTAAAGATATACTGAGCAACATAAAATAAGTATTGTGTGTTTGTATCACACTGCTGGGGCTTGTCCAGGGTTCTACGTTACAGAATGTTAAGATAGATATGTATTGTGTACATATACAGTATGATTGTCTTTCATGTAGTGAATCAACTATTTATTTTTATCTGAACGTTTCACCTTCCTGAATACTCCCCTTGTTTCTGTGGAACTGTTTTATGTAACAAGTCATGTCTCGGCTTGACCAGTGCTGTGGCTGGTAGTGTGTGTGTGCTTGTTTGTGGCTGACCACTGCTGTACAGTATCTCGCATTGCAATCTAAATCAGGCCTTGCATCACCCCACCACAGAAGATTCCCTTTCCTCCCCGCCAACTTCCATCACAGAAGTTGTGAAACGCTCAGGAATCTTGGCTGCTGCAGATGGATCCTTTAAACATCTTTTGGCAAGGTTAAGAGTAGGAGTAACCCTTAAGCACAGATCTAGGATCAGGAACTGCATACCCCTCTAACAAACTGGCTCATCGTTCAGTCTAAGATGAAGATGGAATATGCCCAACCAAATAGCATTTTACTCTTAGGAGGAAGAGGTGCTGATATCTTCTATCACCATCTTCTCACATCCATTTTAGTGACTTTTTATAGAAATAAAGATTGCCCAACCTCGTCGTTTCACTGCCTTTAATCACTCAGCTGTACAGAGGTTTCGTTCTAAATAGGAGTCAGACCAGTTCCGTTTACTGAGGTTTTAAAAGATGTTTCAACATGGTAGAGAGGTACACTTGATTGAATTTGCCTGATGGGTCTGGTTGAATAGTCCCAAAAGTGCAAACCTCGCACAACCAGCCTGGCCTCAGAGCCATACAAAACATACTTGACATTTTTCTGAGCACCTCCAAGATGTATGATACCTACTAATGGTCTAGTTACTTTAGACAGAAACGAAATAGGGAGGTTGGTCGGGAGTAGGGGTGGGCATAATCCGTGACCGTCTAGCAATCCGGGTGGGTATAATCCTGGACCGTCTAGCAATCCAAAGGTACTGTGTCGCCTCTGGGATAATTATAGCATTTTAGCTAACCCTTATTCTAAACTTAACCCAATTCACATAACCTGCTACGTAAATGATCATAACCTTTGTCGTTAGTTCCCCTAACCGCCAACATATATTCTTCCCGTAATTTGTCATTCTCCTTTGTTGTTATGAGTGCGCAACAAGCAACCTGGCCTTAGAGAAAGACGTATAATACTATACGTCCTCCAAAATGTATGATAAATGAATCATCCAATTCATATGCTATTGTAGTACTCAGTAAGACYTATGGAACTATATGTTTTGTAATTCGTACGATATCGTACACTGTTATTCCATTCATAATGTAACCTAAAGTAACGTAAAATATCATACTAAAGTGTCACAGATTGACTTTGAACGAAAACAAATACCATTTTGAGCCAGGTGTTACAGCAGCCATTTGAATGGATTTAAAAGGTGCTAAAGCCTAGAGAGTGAAAGAGAACCTCAGGAAGACAATGTGGGAGGAGAATGAGAGGTGTTGTGCCCTGAGAACTGAATTCCATAGATGGTGGCTACTGGAGATGTCATCTATGGGCTCAGTTCTTCTGGCAAGGCACTGCTTATCAGCATAACAAGACAGCACCTATACTTCTATATGAGGAATATGGATTCTCTGACTTTCCATGGCAAACTTGTGGTTTCAAATAAAATAATTATTATGTCCTTCTCTAGATTACATGTAGTCAGCACATTACAATTCAGCTTTGTTAAGTAATAAACTGCTAATGTCTGCAATTGGGGTATGTATTTTGTATGTACACATCATGTAAATTAATAAATGTGTCTTCAGAAAATTCACTTTCTCATTCATCTTTACAATCTCATCATAATGAATGTTTATTTACACTACAGACTGGATTAATATTGACAGTCAAACATTCATGTATAGTAAAATCATCAGTGACACTTATTTATAGAGAAACAGGGTGTGTGCTCAAGCACATAGATTTTACTGCACATTTTTACAGTTCAGGGAACATTCTAAACTAGAGTAATAGGATGGCGTATTCCCAACCAACACACCCTGGCCACAACTATGTGTTATCTCTCAACTGGGAAAGGTGACTCAGACCCAGAGCCTGTTCCATGGAAGAGTTACCAGTTAGTGTCTTCAATGGGAATGTCCATTCTAGTACTTATATTTCTATGCTGATGGACAGTCTAATGTGAGGAGTGATGAGATATGAGAGATTCGACTGGATTTAATACAGTATATGACAGAGGGTTATACAGTAAGAGAGATCAATCATAGGTGACATATATGAAAGACAAAGGTTAGAACGACAGTGGGTTATGTAGGAGAGATAGGGTTTAAATGCATGGCGGGGTTATACAGTAAGAACTAAGAGGCAAATGACAGGAGTTTATATAAGGAGTGGCAAAGCAAATAGTAAAACGAGTAATCCCCTCTCTTATGCAAACTTGCTAATGTTACAGAACACCTTGATAAATTATAGTAGTACATGGTAGCCAAATGAAAACACCAGACCTGAATGACTCCCAACATTGAAGTAGCCTGAGGTAGCTATGTATTAATAAAATAATGAGATGGAGAAAATGAACAAATAAGTAGCATTTGGCTGCTTTGTATTAAACATATAGTATCTGGAGTTTGGATGTCGAACGTTTATTTTAAGTGAATTTGTCCCAATACTTTTGGTCTCCTAAAATGGGGGGACGATGTACAAAAAGTGCTGTAATTTCTAAACGGTTCACCCGATATGGATGAAAATACCCTCAAATTAAAGATGACAGTCTGCACCTTAACCTCACAGTCACTGTATAATTTTAAATCCAAAGTGCTGGAGTACAGAGCCCAAAATAATACTTTTGGAGCTCACTGTAAGTCTACGGTTACACCAGGGCAGGTGGTAAGGTTGATGATAGTGGTGGAACGCCCTGGGATCAGGTCCCTGGGGTTTCCTCATACTCCTGGAGACCAGGTTTAAGGTGAATTGATGCTCGGTAGGGAAAGATTGAAGGTCGTGACTGTAGTTGTTGCGCCACTGTATCAGTGGGGTGATGGCAATGGGATACATAGCTTGGTAGAAGTCATGTGAAGATATAGGTCAAGGTGATGTGTATGGGTAGAAGTTAAGGTTCAGGTTGGGGTTGTCTTCATCCCTACAGGGATCTCACTTCACTGAAATAAACAACAAACAAAAACAAAGTACTCATAATAAAAATGTACACTGAACAAAAATATAAATGCAACATGCGACAATTTCCAAACTTTTACTGAGTTACAGTTCATATAAGGAAATCAGTCAATTGAAATAAATGTATTAGGCCCTAATCTATGGATTTCACATGACTGGGAATACAGATATGCATCGGTTGGTCACAGATACCTTAAAAAAGGCAAGGGTGTGGATCAGAAAGCCAGTCAGTATCTGGTGTGACCACCATTTGCCTCATGCAGCATGACACATAGAGTTGCATAGAGTTGATTGTGGCCTGTGGAATGTTGTCCCACTCTTCACGCTGTTGTACTCATTGATCCAGAGCATTCCAAACATGCTCAATGGGTGGCATGTCTGGGGATATGTAGGCCATGGAAGAACTTGAACCATAGCTGCGGGAAGATGTTTGGTGGTGGGGGTGCTTTTTTGTTGTTGAGAGAGAGAGTTTGTTTTGATGGGGCTACAGATGGCTAGAGTGCATTCGGAAAGTATTCAGACCCCTTGAAACAGGTTTTTAGACATTTTTTGCAAATGTTTTAAACTGAAATACCTTATTTACATAAGTATTCAGACCCTTAGCTATGAGACTCGAAATTGAGCTCAGATGCATCCTGTTTCCATTGATCATCCTTGAGATTTTTCTACAACTTGACTGGACTCCACCTGTGGTAAATTCAATTGTTTGGACATGATTTGGAAAGGCACACACCTGTCTATTTAAGGTCCCACAGTTGACAGTGCGTGTCAGAGCAAAAACCAAGCCATGAGGTTGAAGGAATGTCCATAGAGCTCCGAGACAGGATTGTGTCGAGGCACAGATCTGGGGAAGGGTACCAACAAATTTCTGCAGCATTGAAGGTCCCCAAGAACACAGTGGCCTCCATCATTCTTAAATTGAAGAAGTTTGGAACCACCAAGACTCTTCCTAGCGCTGGTCGCCCGGCCTAACTGAGCAATCGGGGGAGAAGGTCTTTGGTCAGGGAGGTGACCAAGAACCCAACGMTRACTCTGACTGAGCTCCAGAGTTCCTCTATGGAGATGGGAGAACCTTCCAGAAGGACAACCATCTCTGCAGCACTCCACCAATCAGGCCTTTATGGTAGAGTGGCCAGATGGTAAAAGGCACATGACAGCGCGCTTGGAGTTTGCCAAAAGGCATAGACTCTGACTATGAGAAACAAGATTCTCTGGTCTGATGAAACCAAGATTGAACGCTTTGTCACGTCTGGAAGAAACCTGACACCATCCCTACGGTGAAGCATGGTGGTGGCAGCATCATGCTGTGGGGATGTTTTTCTGCGGCAGTGACTGCGAGACTAGTCAGGATCGACGGAAGATGTACAGTACAGCGGGATACTTGATGAAAACCTGCTCCAGAGCGCTCAGGACCTCAGACTGGGGCGAAGGTTCACCTTCAAACAGGACAATGAGACGAAGCACACAGCCAAGACAAAGTCTCTGAATGTCCTTGAGTGGGCCAGCCCGAGCCCGGACTTGAACCAGATGGAACATCTCTGGAGAGACCTGAAAATAGCTGTGCAGCGATGGTCCCCATCCAACCTGACAGAGCTTAAGAGGATCTGCAGAGAATAATGCGAGAAACTCCCAAAATACAAGTGTGCCAATCTTGTAGCGTCATACCCAAGAAGACTCGAGGCTGTAATCGCTGCCAAAGATGCTTCAACAGAGTACTGAGTAAAGGGTCTGAATACTTATTTTGATGTGATAATTCAGTTTTTTGTAAAAATGTCTAAAAAACTGTTTTTGCTCATTATGGGGAATTGTGTGTAGATTGAGGGGGGGGGACAATTTAATCAGTTTTAGAATAAGGCTGTAACGGTACAAAATGTGGAAAAAGTCAAGGGGTCTGAATACTTTCTGAATGCACTGCATATCGGTCCGCTAATACAGGACTAGTACTTTTCTGTAAAATTATTAAGCTTCTAGGAATTGTGTACAGATCCTAGTAACATTGGGCTGTGCATTTACATGCTGTAACTTGAGGTGATGACGGCAGATGAATGGCACGACAATAGGCCTCAGGATCTCGTCACGGTATCTCTGTGCATTCAAACTGCCATCGATAAAATGCAATTGGGTTCGTTGTCCTTAGCTTATGCCTGCCCATACCATAACCCCACCGCCACCATGGGGCACTCTGTTCACAATGTTGACATCAGCAAACCACTCGACTACACAAACTGCTGTCTGCCTTCTGCCTGCTACAGTTGAAACCGGGATTCATCCGTGAGGAGCACACTTCTCCAGCATGCTGGTGACCATCGAYGGTGAGCATTTGCCCACTGAAGTCGGTTACGAAGCCGAACTGCAGTAAGGTCAAGACCCTGGTGAGGACGACGAGCATACAGATGAGCTTCCCTGTGACAGTTTCTGACAGTTCGTGCAGAAATTATTTGTTTGTGCAAACCCACAGTTTCATCAGCTGTTCGGGTGGCTGGTCTCAGACGATCCGGCAGGTGAAGCTGCCAGATGTGGAGGTCCTAGGCTGGCGTTGTTACACGTAGTCTGCGGTGGCCTTTTATTGTCCCAAGCACAAGGTGCACCTGTGTAATGATCATACTGTTTAATCAGCTTCTTGATATGCCACACCTGTCAGGTATCTTGGCAAAGGAGCAATGCTCACTAACAGGGATATAAACAAATTTGTGCACAAAATTTTTGACAAATAAGCTTTTTGTGCATATGGAAGATTTCTGGGATGTTTTATTTCAGCTCATGAAAAATGGGACCAACACTTTACATGTTGCGTTTATATTTTGGGGTAAATAGTACATCGGTATTGTTGGCAAGTCATAAAATCAAAACACCAAATAGCTTTTTAGGACAGCCTACCATTGGCAGTTGCACCTTTGAGTTACCTGGCTGTTCCTCCTATACTACTGGACATATCAATCAAACAGTAGACGGCACCATAGGCCTAGTGAAATGTGTGTTTGCATTTCACACTAGGCAGATTTATGCAAGCCTACCCAAACAATAAAATGTGCCAAATTTGATATTTCCGAATTTAACAAACTGCCACCAACATACCACCCAGCATCCCACTGCTGGCTTGCCTGTGTAGCTAAGCAGGGTTGGCCCTGGTCGGTCCCTAGATTACCAGATGCTGCTGGAAGTGTTGATGGAGGGCTGCTGTCTTTCGGATGGGACGTTAAAATGGGTGTCCTTACTCTCTGTGGTCACTAAAGATCCCAAGGCACTTATCATACGGTGTTAACTCTGGTGTCCTCCCATATGGAAAAAAACACATTTAAAATATATTGTAATGAAACAGGCAGGGATTAAGTCTCGAACCCTCGACCTTCTAGCCCGAGGTCGGGCGCTTATAAACCCAGGGTCGTTACACTACTCCCTCCTTTCAAAGAGATGAGCGAGATGTAAGACTTCACTCTCACAGTCACACACAGTATCTGCACATGTGCAATGGTTCACTTCACGCTGTTCACAGAGTGGTAGCCAGGGCAGCAAAATAGCCGAGAAGTTGAGCCTCATGCTTCAACGCTCTTAGACGTTTAAGATATTGACCCGCTATGCAGTTTACTTTCTGCATCTATGTCATATCACGGAGTCTACCTATAATACATTCCAACATATTACGAAATGTATTTAATATGTACAGTGGGGAGATCAAGTATTTGATACACTGCCGATTTTGCAGGGTTTCCTACTTACAAAGCATGTAGAGGTCTGTAATTTTATATCATAGGTACACTTCAACTGTGAGAGACGGAATCTAAAACAAAAATCCAGAAAATCACATTGTATGATTTTTAAGTAATTAATTTGCATTTTATTGCATGACATAAGTATTGTGATCACCTACCAACCAGTAAGAATTCCGGCTCTCACAGACCTGTTAGTTTTTTCTTTAAACTTCTTGTCAATACGGGGCGCTGTTTTCACTTTGGAAAAAATCGTGCCCAAATGAAACGCCTCGTACTCTTTTCTAGATCATACAATATGCATATATTATTACTATTGGATAGAAAACACTCTCAAGTTTCTAAAACTGTTTGAATTATATCTGTGAGTAAAACTGAAACTCATTTTGCAGCAAACTTCCATACAGGAAGTGAAATATCTGAAACGAGGCTCTGTTTCAGGGCCTGCCTATTCAACTGGCTTTTATTTATCGATATGCTGCACTTCATACGCCTTCCACTAGATGTCAACAGGCAGTGGAAGGTGGAATGGGGTGTCTAGCTTGATCTGAGGTCGATTGAGAGCTTTTGGAGTGACAGGTCCGGAATTTTCTTTGTCTTCTCAAGCGCGCGGTGGAGCTCGACATTGTGTTCTGAAAGCGTTCGGTTTACACGGGAATATCTCCGGCTCTGATTTTATTGATACATGTGATAATAGCATAAGTAGGTTTTTTCAACCGAGTTTTTATCAGTTTATTCAACGTTTATTGGGACTTTTGAGTTTTCCGTTCTTTGCGTCAAGAGAGGATGGGAATGTTAGCAACCTTGGCTAGCATTGTGGGCGCGAATTCGACAGAAGAAATTGACATTCTAAACCAAACAACGATTTATTCTGGACCAAGGACTCCTTGTACAACATTCTGATGGAAGAACATCAAAGTAAGAAAACATTTATGATGTAATTTCGTATTTCTGTGTGGAAATGTTGAGTCCTATTCTCCGCCGTTTTGGTGAGCGCTGTCTCGCATAACGCAAGCCTGTATGTTATGGTAAAGTAATTTTTAAAATCTAACACAGCGGTTGCATTAAGAACCAGTGTATCTTTCATTTGCCATACAACAAGTATTTTTATGTAAGTTTATGATGAGTTCTTTGGTCAGATTAGGTGAGTGTCCAAAATATCTCCGGAGATTCTGGTGAATCGATGCTACGTATTCACAATGTATAATCAGGATTTGTACTCTAAATATGCACATTTTCGACAAAACATAATTGTATTGTATAACATGATGTTATAAGACTGTCATCTGATGAATTTGTTCAGTTAGTGATAATTTATCTCTATTTTGTCGGTTTTGTGCAAGCTATTTTTTGCGGGGAGTAATTGCGTTGTGTGTTGGCTATTGTAGTGACTAATAGAAATATATATTGTGTTTTCGCTGTAAAACACTAAAAAATCGGAAATATTGGCTGGATTCACAAGATGTTTATCTTGCATGTATTTTTCATAATGTTTTATGATGAGTATTTATGTATTTCACGTTGCTTTCTGGCTGCTTTGGTGCTATTTGTGATTGTGGCTGCAATGTAAAACTATGATTTATACCTCAAATATGCACATTTTCGAACAAAAATAAATGTATTGTATAACAGTTTATAAGACTGTCATCTGATGAAGTTGTTTCTTGGTTAGTGACTAATTTTATCTCTATTTTGTCGGTTTTGTGAAAGCTACCTATGCGGTGGAAATGGTGAATATGCGTTTGTGTGTTTGGCTATTGCGGTTAGCTAATATAATACATATTGTGTTTTCGCTGTAAAACTTTTAAAAATCGGAAAATGATGGCTGGATTCACAAGATGTTTATCTTTCATTTGCTGTATTGGACTTGTGATTTCATGAAAATTATATTATATGATATCCCTGTCCGTTAGGCTAGGCTATGCTAGTCAGCTTTTTTGATGAGGAGGATCCCGATCCGGGATGGGTATTAAGTAAACGTTATGAAGCCTCCTGTTCTCCATCTTACCTGTATTAACTGCACCTGTTTGAACTCGTTACCTGTGTAAAAGACACCTGACCACACACTCAATCAACAGACTCCAACCTCTCCACAATGGCCAAGACCAGAGAGTGTGTAAGGACATCAGGGTTAAATTGTAGACCTGCACAAGCTGGGATGGGCTACAGGACAATAGGCAAGCAGCTTGGTGAGAAGGCAACAACTGTTGGCAATTATAAAAATGGAAGAAGTTCAAGATGACGGTCAATCACCCGGTCTGGGGCTCCATGCAAGATCTCACCTCATGGGGCATCAATGATCATGAGGAAGGTGAGGGATCAGCCCAGAACTACACGGCAGGACCTGGTCAATGACCTGAAGAGAGCTGGACCACAGTCTCAAAGAAAACCATTAATAACACACTACGCGTCATGGATTAAAATCCTGCAGCGGACGCAAGGTCCCCTGCTCAAGCCAGCGCATGTCCAGGCCTGTCTGAAGTTGGCCAATGACACTCTGGATGATCCAGAGGAGGAATGGGAGAAGGTCATGTGGTCTGATGAGACAAAAATAGAGCTTTTTGCTCTAAAACTCCACTCGCCGTGTTTGAGGAAGAAGAAGGATGAGTTCAACCCAAAGAACACCATCCAACGGTGAAGCATGGAGGTGGAAAACTCATTCTTTGGGGATGCTTTTCTGCAAAGGGGACAGGACGACTGCACGTCTTTGAGGGGAGGATGGATGGGGCCATGTATCGCGAGATCTTGGCAACACACCTCCTTCCCTCAGTAAGAGCATTGAAGATGGGTCGTGGCTGGGTCTTCCAGCATTGCCAGCGACAGCCGCGAAACCGGAAGGATCTGAAGAAGGGTCTGTATGAAGAGTGGGCCAAAATCCCTGCTGCAGTGTGTGCAAACCTGGTCAAGAACTACAGGAAACGTATGATCTCTGTAATTGCAAACAAAGGTTTCCTGTACCAAATATTAAGTTCTGCTTTTCTGATGTATCAAATACTTATGTCATGCAATAAAATGCAAATGAATTACTTAAATCCAGAAAATCACATTGTATGATTTTTTTGTTTTTGATTCCATCTCTCACAGTTGAAGTGTACCTATGATAAAAATTACAGACCTCTACATGCTTTGTAAGTAGGAAAACCTGCAAAATCGGCAGTGTATCAAATACTTGTTCTCCCCACTGTATATATAAAATGTACATCACAGAATATATGTTAAATGCGTCGGAAAATGCATTTAATGTATATCAAAATATATTCTGAAATACGTTAAAGACAGGGACCTTCCCGCTAGCCATGATTGGCTGAGATAATGGATTGGCTGGACATGCCGAGAGATGAGTTCGGATTGGTCTGCCATGTAGCAAGCTTCTGTCTATAACATGAGCTGCTCAGTATTTGTAGGTAATCCGTTCTAACCAGTGGTGTGTATTCATGGATGCCAAGGGAAGCCAGGCCAAAAATTTACCAATAATTTATTTTTATAAAATAATTCGTAATCTATTGTCTCTCTATGTTTCATAATTTTCCTTCAATTCGCAAGAGGCTGAATGCAATTTCACAGGAGAAAGCACCCGAGCAAGCGAAACAGCGCCCCTCTGTCTCTCTACGTATAGTGTAGGCCATCTCTCTGATGCTGTCTGGTCCAAATGAGTAAGACATTGTTGCTGCTATCTGGCCTCCCTTGACAAAATAAAGTTTTAAACATTAGCCAATCAGCGTTGAGCTAAACTGAGCGAGTTCATCTGTGATTGGTCTTGGCACACCAAAAAAAGTGTAAAGGGAAGCCAACTTGGATTTGCAGTCACTCCTATCAAATCCCACTGAGAGCATACGTCATTGACAGAAAAACTTGAATTGTTGCATATTGTTGTGTTGTTGTCCACGGGTGGCTAGCTAGCCAGCTAGTTAAAATTTGCCCTTTCCTAAAATAGCCATGGATGGAGATAGGGATTTGGACTTGTGGTTTTACTTAATTCTCCATACCAACCAATGATTATAACGGCGATACTGACCCAATCATTAACTCATACAGTACATTGCTTTGCCCCTAGCCTGAGAGGATGGACCCTCAATATGTAGATAGATGTAGAAGGCTAATGTTCACTAGCTAAAGTTGCCCTTGAATGGAAGTTAGGCTAGCGAACAAGAATTTTAGCCATGTAGCCTAGAAACAAATGAAATAAAATMTTATTAGTCACATACACATGGTTAGCAGATGTTATTGCGAGTGTAGCGAAATGCTTATAGATCCGAAAGTGCAGCAGTATCTAACAGGTAATATGGAACAATTCCACAACAAAACCTAATATCTAACAAATTCCACAACAAAACCTAATACACACAATCCAGTAAAGGAATTGGATAAGAATATATAAGTATAAAATATATGGATGAGCAGTGACAGAGCGGCTAAGATGCAATAGATGGGGGGGGGGTCAGCAAAAGTGTTGAGGGTCAGCAAAGTGGAGATGTTGTTTCCTATCTTCACCACCTGTGTGCGGCACGTCAGAAAGTCCAGGACCCAGTTGCACAGGGAGGGGTTGAGACCCAGGGCCAGCTTGATGATGAGCTTGGAGGGTACGATGGTGTTGAATGCTGAGCTGTAGTCCATGAACAGCATTCTTACATAGGTATTATTTTTGTCCAGATGGGATAGGGCAGTGTGCAGTGCGATGGCGATTGCATCATTTGTGGACCTGTTGAGGTGGTATGCAAATTGTAGTGGGTATAGGGTGGCCGGTAAGGTGGAGGTTATATGATCCTTGACTAGCCTCTCAAAGCACTTCATGATGACAGAAGTGAGTGCTATGGGGCGGTAGTCATTTAGTTCAGTTATCTTGGGTACAGGAACAATGGTAGCCATCTTGAAGCATATGGGTACAACCGACTGGGACACGAAGCGATTAAATATATCCGTAAACACACCAGCCAGCTAGTCTGCGCATGCTCTGAGGATGCGACAAGGGATGCAGTCTGGGCCAGCAGCCTTGCGAGGGTTAACATGTTTAAATGTTTTACTCATGTCAGCCACTGAGAAGGAGGGGGGGGGGGGGCCCAGTCTTTGTTAGCGAGCCGCCACGGTGGCACTGTATTATCCTCAAAGCGGGCAAAGAAGGTGTTTAGTTTGTGGCTGTTTTTGTGGTCRGTGATTTCCTGTTGACCCTGCCATATACGTCTCGTCTCAGCTGTTGAATTGTGACTCCACCTAGTCCCTGTACCGGCATTTCGCTTGTTTGATTGCCTTGGAGGGGATGACTAATAACTATTCAGCCATATCACCAGACCTCTTTCCATGGTTAAATGCTGTGGATCGCGCTTTCAGTTTTTCGCGAATGCCGCCATCTATCCACGGTTTCTGGTTAGAGTAGGTTTTAATAGTCACAGTGGGTACGACATCTCCAATGCACTTATTTATAAACGCACTCACCGAGTCAGCGTATTGATCAATGTCGTTCTCTGAGGCTGACCGGAACATATTCCAGTCCGCGTGATCAAAACAATCTTGGAGCGTGGCTTCCGATTGGTCAGACCAGCGTTGAATGGTTCTCGTCACTTGTACATCCTGTTTGAGTTTCTAAACTATAAGCCGGGAGGAGCAAGATGGAGTCGTGGTCGGATTTGCCAAAGGGAGGGCGGGGGAGGGCTTTGTATGCATCGCAGAAGTTAGAGTAGCAGTGGTCGAGAGTATCATGCAATCAATATGCTGATCAAATTTGGGTAACATTGATCTCAAATTTGCTTTGTTAAAATCTCCAGCTACAATAAATGCAGCCTCCGGGTTTATAGTTTACATAGAGTCCAGTGAAGTTCCTTGAGGGCCGTCTTGGTGTTCGCTTGAGTGGGGATGTACACAGCTGTGACTATAACTGACGAGAATTCTCTTGGTAGGTAGAATGGCCGACATTTGATTGTAAGGAATTCTAGGTCGGGTGAGCAAAAAGACTTGAGTTCCTGTGTGTTATTATGATCACACCATGAGTTGTTAATCATAAAGCATACACCCCCGCCCTTCCTCTTCCCAGAGAGGTGTTTATCTCTGTCGGTGCGATGCATGGAGAAGCCCGGTGGCTGGATCGATTCCGACAACATATCCCGAGAGAGCCAAGTTTCCGTGAAACAGAGAATGTTACATTCTCTGATGTCTCTCTGGAAGGCAACCCTTACCTTGTTGCCAAGAGACTGGACATTGGTGAGTAGTATGCTCGGGAGCGGTGAGCGATGTGCCCGTTTACGAAGCCTGACCAGAAGTTTGCRCCGTCTGTCCCTTCTGCATCGCCGTTGTTTTTGGTCAACTGCTGGGATATTTACAGCTATTTTCAGGTTTCTCCAGAGATGTTTGATCGGGTTCAAGTCCGCGTTCTGGCTGGGACCAGGGGCGGAGCCAGAGGTGCCATTTTGGGGAGCACCCGGGGTGCCAATCAGATGTCAGGAGTGTCCAGCCACCCCGGGTGCCTCCCCAAATTGAAATTTTTGAATAGATCCTTAAGTGTATCGATATTATTGATGACATTTTTTGTATATGGGTAGGAACTGAAAAGAACTGTCAGATTTTATGGCACTACTCAACGACATTGACCCCAATCAAATTCACTGAACGTGACACTAAACGTGTTCATTATCTCATATGTGGATTGAGAAATCAAATGGAACCTTGTTTACAAGTCTATATAGAAAGAAACGGACAGAAATACTCTATTACAGGGTGACAGCTTCCACCCTGAGCCATTTAAAAAGAGGACTTCCAAGAAGCCAATTTTTTAGACTGCGCCGTATATGCCACTCCACAGATGATTCTAGAAAAGCAGCGGAATGCGCATGAGGTTTCTAAAAAGAGGCTATTCGTCACAATGTGTGGATGAAGCTCATAATGCATTGGAAAAAACACGAGATGAACTGCTACAAAAAAGACCCGCTAAGCTACAGAACATTCCGTAATGTTCACAACTACATATACTTTGAATTCGCGAAAAGTGGGAGAGGTGGTCAAGAAACACTGGCATATTTTATCATCGGACCCAACTTTGCCGGCTGAATTTAAATATCCACCACGTATTGTGTATAGGAGAGGTCGCAATTTACGCGAAATGGTTCATGCCAACTGCCAGCCACTTAGAAATTAGCCAAGCACTTTTACGCCCTCTACCAAATGGTAGCTATAAATGCAGAGGATGCGCACAGTGCAACAATATGATGAAGTGTCAATATTTCTGTCACCCACACACAGGAAAAAGGTTCCAAATAAATGACATTATTACGTTTCCACCACCCATGTTATTTACATTATTAAATGTCCATGTGGGCTCTGTTATGCGGTAAAACCACCCGCTCTCTCAAACAGAGAATTAGTGAACATAAAAGTTCAATCAGGAGAAACGACAGGGATTATCCAGTCGCTGTACATTTCAATGACATGAAGCATGACATTTCCACCTTATGATTGTGTGCATAGAGAAAGTTAAGATATCAGACAGGGAAGTGATATTAATAATACTCTGAGTAAAGAGAATGTTTTTGGATTTCACCCTCCAGACATTGTTTCAAAAGGACTTAATGATGAAATGCCTTTGTATGTTATGCTGTGAATTGGACATGAAATGTGTGTCTCTTGTAGATTATTCTGACGTTTTTCATATGATGTACCCAATGACTAATGAACTTGCTATGTCCTCATTGAGATTATACAGAAGTGTCAATACGCCTTATTTATACACTTTTGTATATTTATGAATTGCACATTGTTATATTTGGTAGCACTTATTATTTTCCTTTGCCTCCAACCCCCTTCGATGGTAGAACGGATGTGGTGGAGCCAGGTCTACATAAGGGTGCAACTTTCAAAAAATCCCAAAAGCTCTGACGAAGGCCGTGTGGCCGATACGTAAGCTTATTAAATATCGGTGATACTATCAAGAGCAGTGTGCGGTTTCCTTTTCCTTCATCTGTTCAATTGATGCCATGCACCTGCAAATAAGATTGCTCAGATGTGCGAGTGCCTTTTTGTATTTGAGTACAGAAGAATAAACATACAGAAGAAGAGAATATGTCCACAGCTCCACAAGCTTTTTTCGCGACTGCGAAAGCATAATTTTTCAAGTAAGTTTTAAGGTTTAGCATCGGGTTAGGTTTCCTGAACAAGTTTATGAAATGATATCAATGTGTAAGTTAACGTTAAGACCTTTGGCTTCATTAACAACAGTTCTTTTTTTTTTTGTCTCTTTACCTTATTTAACTAGGCAAGTCAGTTAAGAACAAATTCTATTCAATGACGGCCTAGCGAACAGTGGGTTAACTGCTCTTGTTCAGGGGCAGAACGCAGATATTGTTTACCTGTCAGCTGGTTTTCCGAGCTTGGAACCTTTCGTTACTGCCCAATGCTCTAACCACTAGCGACCAGATAAGTGTAACGATGTGTTCCCAATTTAGCCTAACGTTATGTTGAATTGACATCTTGCTAGTATATCACGATATACTAACACAGATGTTTTAAGTAGAGGTCGACCGATAATTCGAATGCCCGATGATGCGAATTCGAGCCTGTATTCAAGCTTTACTAACAATCGGAAATCGTATTGTTTACAACTTTATTAATTTATTATTTTTATAACTAGGCAAGTCAGTTAGAACACATACTTATTCAATGACGGCCTAGGAACGAGGCAGAACGACAGATTTTTACCGTTTCAGCTTGGGGATTCCAATCTGCAATTGATTACATTGCACTCCACGAGAGTAGGCTGCCTGTTAGCGAATGCAGTAACTAAGGTAAGTTGCTAGCTAGCATTAAAAACTATCTATAAAAAACAATCAATCAATGACTGTCAGCTCCAGTGTGTTACTTATACCAAAACATCAATGTTCTTTCTTATACACAAGAACATTAATCTAATAACTATTTTTTAAACCTGCATATTTAGCTAAAAGAAATCCAGTGTAAGCAGGCAATATTAACCAGGTGAAATTGTTTCATTCTCGCTCCGAGTCAGTCCACGCAGAGTCAGGTGATATGCAACAGTTGCCGCCTGGCTCTTTGCGAACTAATTTGCCAAACACTTTACGTAATTAGGACAACATTGAAGGTTGTGCAATGTAACAGGAAATTTAAAACTCATGGATGCCCACATAGATAAAACGAACGGAACGAATAAACGTTTTGTTTTCGAGGTATGAGTTTCCTGATTAGTCAAGAGGTATATGGTTTAGAGAAAGAAGTCGACGCCTAATAATTCCTGTAATAATCTTGCGGCCCTGAACTGATTGAAAGGGTTCCTTCGTTATTTTACCATTCATGTCTTCCATAGAAATGTCTTGATCTACTTCAAATAAGGTCTGTTTCGTGCAGGCTTAAACCCTCGATTGTTTGAGTACCCGTGTAAATCTCACTAGGATAAGGATAACGTTGTCAACGTTACCACCTACCCTGTGCTTGACCTCTTTCTCCCCTCTCTCTCCAATGAAAATCTCGCGTCCTTGTGACGGCGGCCCGCCCCAACAACTGCCCGCTTGACCCCATCCCCTCCTCTCTTCTCCAGCATTTCCGGAACCTTCTCTCCTTACCTCACCTCGTCTCATCAAATCATCCTTTAGCCGCTGGCTACGTCCCTTCCCTTCAAGAGAGCGAGAGTTGCACCCCTGCTGAAAAAACCTACACTCGATCCCTCCGATTCAACAACTACAGACCAGTATCCCTTCTTTTCTTTCTCTAAAAACTCTTGAACGTGCCTCCTTGGCCAAGTCTCCTGCTATCTCTCTCAGAATGACCTTCCTTGATCCAAATGCGTCAGTTTCAAGACTCAGTCATTCAACTGAGACTGCTCTTCTCTGTGTCACGCGAAGCGCTCCGCACTGCTAAAGCTTATCTCTCTCCTCTGCCTCTCATCCTCTCGACCTATCGGCTGCCTTGTTACTCAAAAGATTACCCACATTTGCGATAGCCTTTGCTATTGTAAAGTGTAAGAATTTAGTAGCTCATTACATACTCGCAGAGTCGGCTAGCCATAGATCTACTAGTAACTTAGCTGGTAGTTGATTTTAAAAGGTACGATTAGATAATGGGGATTGTAATGTAGATTGCAGATTGTGGACAAAAAAATGTGATGGGTTGATCTTAGATATGAACAGACTATGCTAATATTTTATTTTTGGCAATAGGGTCAATTAACATCGATGAAAATAAAATGGGAGCAAGACTTATTTTTAAAGAAGCACAAACAGCAATGAAGTGCAAACAGAACCCAGCCCTTGCATACCACCACCGAGACCCCAGAGCAGCCCCTACCTGAGGCTAGTGCAGATCAGTGTGGCTAGACTTCACAAGGACCAGTCTACCACCACCAGGTCAAAGCATCTACAGGCAGTCAGTCATACATCCCCAGTTCAGAATTTAAGTTAAGCTTCACTTTGTAATAGATGATTGTCAGATTAGCTACACTTTAAAATGTTGGTTGATCATTGTTCTTGTTTTGATGGCTGTGCCATTTTTATGTTTATTATACACTAATGTTGTAATGTGCTAGTTTATAGATGAATAGATGTATCAAGGGATGACACAGAGACCTCTGGCTCTGAGCAAGACAGTGAGCCAGAGCTGCCAGGAGATGTCATCGAGCCCCTCCCAACTGCATCAAGCACCAGATATGCTTTTCTAAAAGGACCCATTGGTAGGCCATGCCTATACGTTAAACTACACATTTTAGTTAGCAGCTGTTAGTATCTAATCTTGTGGATCCCTTAATTATACATTTCCATGGAGATATGACACATTATTTAACGTGTATTTCAGACATTTCAAGATCCAGAGAAGAGGTACCCTCCTGTACAGCCGTGTTTGAAAACATTTCCCAGAACTCAGCATGGTACAAGGAAAAGGGCTTTCAACAGCTCCTCGTATAAGGACAATTCATGGCTTGAATATTCTGTAAGTCAAGATTCTACTTATTGTTTCACCTGTAGGCATTTTTCTCTGCCCAATACACCTGAATCTGGCTTCACATCACAGTCAGGTTTTTGTAACTGGAAAAGGGCGCAGTTTAAAGATTCTGGGTTTAAAGATTCTCCATTCGAAGGCAGAGCATCATATCAATGCTATGTATGCTTGGAATCAGCATAAAAGGGCTACTGACAGTAACTCATCAATGTTAGATGTCATAAATGAGGACCGGAAAAATAAAGTGGAGGAAAACTGTACTTACATTAAGACTATTGCAGATGTGCTCCTATTAACTGCCACTCAAAGTATAGCGCAGAGAGGTCATCGAGAGTCTGATGACTCTCACAACAAGGGTAATTTTTTGACAATCTTAGAAGAAATAGCAAAGCATGACACTCAGAGAAAAGGATGAAAGCATGTTGCAATGCTAAGTACACAAGCCACCAAATTCAGAACAAAGTTCTTGAGGGCTTAGCTGAGATGGTACAAAGTGAAATAATAAGAGAAGTAAAAGAAAGTGAAGTTTTTAGTATAATTGCAGACGAAACCAAACATTTAAAGAAAAAAGCACAAATGTCTTTAGTTGTGAGGTACTATTACAACAGGGCCATCCATGAAAGCTTTCTACACTTTCAGTCAGCTGAAAGCTTAGATGCAGCAGGTCTCACAAAATGATAATTTATTGCCTTAAAAACATGGTCTAGACTACAGAAATAATATTGTGGGGCAAGGCTATGATGGTGCATCCATCATGAACGGAAAGCATTCTGGTGTGTCTGCACGGATTAAAAACAGTGCAAGATTTGCATTTTATGTGCACTGTAATGCACATTGTTTGAATTTGGTTCTTGTCGATGCTGTAAAATCAGTGCCTGAGGCAGTTAAAGCTTCTGCAGGAGAGCAAAAAAGTTATAACTTTGTATCTGGCTCGTACGTTCATCTCATGTGGCTTGCAGTTCAGAAAGAGCTGTATCCACAGCAGCAGCCCAGGGAACTACAGAGACTTACGGATGTAAGGTGGGCATGCAGATACATGGCATGCCGTAATCTGAGGGACAGGAGTTTCCAGCAGTTCTGAGAGTCCTACAGGATATCACACTTGAAAAAAAAAGTGGGGATAGATCAGTGGAGGCAAGGGGCCTTCTTTCTCATAGGGCTTTTGGTTACCTTTTGTGAAGTGCTTGGTGATGCCAAATGTGTTTCTGACATGCTCCAATCAAGCTCTCTTGACCTAGCAAGGACTGTGGATCTAATAGGTGCCTTTACATTACAGGACTACAGAAGTGAGGGTTAATTTTGAAAACTATGGAAAGAGTTTGAAGAGATTGTAGAGCACTGCAAAATAAGTGTACAAACCGTGTGTAAAAGACATCCTAAAACAAGCTTTAGATTTCAAGACTCACTGATGATGAGCACTGTAGGACAGAAAAATAGTGACCAAAGTGATGGTGAGAGCTTCCAAAGAGATGAGCTATCTTTTATCAGGTGCTTCGTGCTTGACAGTCTCACAGCTTAGGTGCAGAGGCGTTTTTCAAAGAATTGCGAGATAATGCAAGGGGTCAAGTCTCTCAACCCAAAGAGTACAACATTATTGAATGAGGAGCCTCTGTTTGCCTTTGTTCAGACCTTTGAGTCAGATTTAGAGGACCTCAAACATGAGGTTCATCAAAACAAGCGGCTTCTTGATAGGAGAGAGAAAAGTGGAAGGGACAGACCGTCTACTCTCCTTGACTTTGTTGTGTTTCTAGAACCTTATAAAAGAGGTCTTCCATTAACTATTTAGACTTTGTAAGATTTCTGTTGTTACACCAGTCAGCAGTGCTTCTTCCGAGAGAAGCTTCTCAGCTTTAAAACTGATTAAAACCCACCTTAGGACAACAATGGTTGATGACAGGTTATGTCACCTCGGAATTCTCAGTGTTGAGTCAAGGAGGGCACGCTCCCTCAACATGGATGAGTTTGTAAAACATTTAGCCAGTTCTCACCACTGCAGAATTATGCTGTTTTAAATCTACCTAGAATAATTTGGCACTTAGGCGGTCCCTCTGGTCATGATTAAAACCTGCACTGTGTACTAGCTAGTACACTGACATTCTAAAATGATAAATCCAAAGGGCATCATGTCACACAGATTTAATTTGGGCTTGATTAGGCCAATTCCAAAGCGTTTCTTTGCTATTAGTTAACATCATATATATATATGAGCATTAATAGAATACTGTAAGTTTGTAATATTGATGGACACCTAAAATTATTTTTCTTTTTCAAGTCCATTTCTGCTTGATACCTCGTATGTCAAATTGCAGTGTTTTTTTGTAAATTTACTTTTTTTGTAAATAAACTATGCAATTTTTGTAACACACAAATGCTATCTTATCTCCTTGGTGCTTGAGCTTTATTTTCTGAAAATATGTTGATGTTCAACACTTATAGACCCAGATTATATATTCATGAAAACAGAGTGATCCAAGTCTCTCCAGTATGTGAGTACAGTACAGTGTGTGTGTGAGAAAGAAATTGTGCTGCAGTTCCGAGGCAGACACACTGACTATTCATAGTATGTTACAGAATTCTACTGAAGTAACCCTTTTGGACCACACTATCTGTCACATTGAAGAACTCCGGGTTAAGTGAATTATCACTTCTACCTCTAATCAGCAATCATAGGATTCATTCATGCTCCTTAGATGCCAGGTTAGGGTTACACATATTTTCTGTCATGGTCTATGGACCTCCTAAAGTAGCCTTGGCCACCCCATGTATAAAACTCTAGTTCTGCCACTGGCTGGGACACTCAAGGACATTCAGAGACTTGTCACGAAGCCACTTCTGCATTGTCTTGGCTGTGTACTTAGGGTCATTGTCCTGTTGGAAGGTGAACCTTCGACCCAGTCTGAGGTCCTGAGCGCTCTGGAGCAGGTTTTCATCAAGGATCTCTGTGTACTTTGCTTCGTTCATCTTTCCCCCAATCCTGACTAGTCTCCCAGTCCCTGCTGCTGAAAATCATCCTCACACCACCACCATGCTTCACCGTAGGGATAGTGACAGTGACAGGTTTCCTCCAGACGTGACGCTTGCCGTTTAGACCAAAGAGTTCAATCTTGGTTTAATCAAACCAGAGAATCTTGTTTCTCATGGTCTGAGAGTCCTTTGGGTGCCTTTTGGCAAACTCCAAGCGGGCTGTCATGTGCCTTTTACTGAGGAGTGCCTGCCACCTGGCCACTCTACCATAAAGGCCTGATTGGTGGAGTGCTGCATAGATGGTTGTCCTTCTGGAAGGTTCTCCCATTTCTAGAGGAGCTCTGTTAGGGTGACCAACGGGTTCTTGGTCACCTCCCTGACCAAGGTTCTTATCCCCCAATTGCTCAGTTTGGCCTGGCGGCCAGCTCTAGGTTAAAATTACATTGGGATACGAATGGAGATGACACATAGGACATGTTTTCCAGACAGGCTAACTATATGGAATGTTATATGGAATGTTTGTCATACATTCAATTTGACATTGAATGTAAAGAACATGGATTGAAAGTGAATTACATTAGTTWAAAAAAATAAAAACATATTCCCCCCTGTAATCAATGATAATGTCTAAATACATGACTTGCCCAATCATGTCTAAGCAATGATTACTTCCAGGGAGGATGGAATATCGCTATGACGCATAACCGCTACACTTTGTATGCGTTGTTTGTTGGCAACCTATTTCCGAAGTTTTTGGAACGGATTCCTGTTGGAACTTCCACAAATTACACCCACCCGTCAAGGTGCCATAGTAGCTAATCTCGTGTAATGGATGTTTTCAGTTTTCATGCGCCAAGATATGGTCACTCGGTGGAGATTCGATGTTGCCAATAAGTCATACATCATCAGATGTAATTGGCTAGATGTGTTCCTGCCAATCTAAAGATTAATGTCATACCCCCATGTAGCTATATCTCCAACACAGACCAAATCGAAGTTCACCGTGTAAAATGTTTGGTGAAAACCTTGTAAAAAATATATATATTTAAAACATTTTGACTCTCGGGGCTGGTGATCAATAACGGTAGGTCACAGGCAGACAAATAAGACATCCCCATGATCCGTGTTTATTTCGTTTATGCTTCACAACGCTAACCGGAATGTAGGTAGCTATCTTGAAATGACGTCATTGGCTCGGGCTGCAACTATACATGTGTATGCCCATTTATGGTAGTAAGTCACACCAAAGATTTTAAGGCACAGCTCAATAGCCAAGAAACTCAGCTTTCCGCAGACACCCTGCTTTTGCAGGTAGGGGCTACCAGACTGAATTGAATAAAATAAATATAATAGGGTACCCAGATATGGGGACTTTACATTTAAGAGGTTAAACCACATCAATCTCATTGGTTGGGCCTGTCGGGGCCTGACTCCCCAGTGGGTGGGCCTCTGTCCAACCAGGCCCATCCATGTTTACACCTCTGATGCAAACAGCGCATGATGACAATTCCGCATCACAAATAGCCTACTAACCAACCCATCGGAATAAACTTTTTCAATACCTGGTTTGCCTTAGTTATCATTTACCTTGTAGATATCATAAATTTAAATGTCTTTCCTACCGGCTACCGATGTCATTCTTCTGAGAGCTGCTCCACGCCAAAACTAGTTGAGAGCTGCACACTCTTGCTGTCTGCAGATTATATTCCGTTGAAACTAGGCTATGTTAATTTGTGTTGTTTTCCTTACAAATTGGACTTCGGGCATGTGTGCGTTCCTATCAAAGTAAGTGCCTTATTTTCTGTATATCGTGTTGTCGTTTCTACTGTAGCATACCGTATGCATGTATAGATCATAATGTATTTAATGTTTTATTCTGTTTTCAAGTACTGGTGACATATCAATAATTCCGATTCTTGCATAGATTGTAATGGGCACATATGGACACATATGATGTGTGTAAAATACATTTTTGAAGGTTGTACTGATTTATAATGTGCTAATTCTAAACTATTCCAGCTATGTGTGGCACCATGTTTGTTGACATCATACAATGCATTCTGGTTGTCACGTAAACGTCTGTCAGACCAAAGATGTTATATAACAAGGATAGTTCACTCATCTTAATTATGGTGCTTTCAAAACAACTGGGAACTCGGAGAAATACGAGGTCAAATCATGAAGTCAGTGATCTTCAGGTCGGAGCTCTAGAAAGAGGCCTGAATTCCAGAGTTGGAATTCCAGGTTGGATGACAGTTTTAAAAAAAATCCCAGTCGGAGCTCGTTTTTTTCCTGAGTTCCCAGTTGTCTTGAACGCACTGAAATCGGAAGTTGGAGAGTTCCTATTTCCCAGTTGTTGTGAACATGGCATCAGATTGTAACTATGGTACCTCAGGGTTGCCAGTTTAGACCCTCCTTTCCAGGGGGTTTATTTTTATTTACGTATAAACTTCTCCTGTAATATTTCCTGCATAATATCTCCCCATGATACCTTCCCCCATTTCTACCCCCATGGACTTTAAACCCCCCCCYCAAATGAAATTAACCCCTCCACAAACCCCCTTAAAATGGTTTCATCCCTGTTTAGCTTTGGCGCTACGGTTAGGCTAGAAAGTAGGCTTGTATTTGGGGTGATGATCTGTGAGGTGATAACATTTTGTTTGCTTTGTGATTTGTCAAAAATGTGGCCAAACTAAGATAACATTTTTCAGGCAATGAGCGCAGCCATCTTTGACTTTGACTTTGTTTATTTGCGTTTTATAATGAATTTGATTCTGGGATTTGTGAGGTTCTGAGTTATACACTATAGCCCTTACCATATCATATGTGATGGAATATTATTTGCTGTTGGCTTGTGTGGATGTATGTGTTATGCAACATAGCTGACTTGAGACATTTACATTTACATTTTAAGTCATTTAGCAGACGCTCTTATCCAGAGCGACTTACAAATTGGTGACATTGTTAACAGTTTCAGGGCCATGGGCCTTTCTCATGATGGAAAAATACAGAATAACATGAAGACAGGAACTGTGCAATGAGTTGGGGGGGCACATTAAGAACGTAGTGTTGCGAGAACAAACGGTATTTTGTTAGATAACAGGAACCAGGTGCCTGATATAACTGTATATTCTACACAACTACAATGACTGACCGCTGGAGCGCCCGGGGGCTGGTACCAGCTCGTGCGCCAACAATCAACGATAGGCTGGGTGAGTCTAAACCACGCCCAGTCTCTACTCTGTGACAGGCCGGCTCGGAAGCAGGAACTACCTCTGTCAGAGTATATTATAATATCTTTGTCAGGAACAAGTCAGTTCTCTGTTCTGCCCTGCGAGAACCCGTATATACGAAAATTGCATTTACCATTTATCGCTTGAGTTTAATAAAAATACTTAAAGTAAATTCGGTGACTCTGAATCACATTTTGTCCTGATACCAGATTTGAATTGACGCAAATCCCTTATAGATTAGGGAGTTTTGGCTTGTCTAACATAAACAGACATGGCTGCCATCATAAAGAATTTAGCTGCTGTTAGCTTAGCTGACACATCTCTTTTCTAAACAATATTACATTTCTCCCTTGTGCTCACCAGAGATGTGGTACATTGTAAACAAGTCTAGCTGTTAGGTCGCTAACAGTTGTTTTTACTGGTTTATGGAATGAGTTTGGCTGTGGATGTGTTCCGTGTGATGAAGTTTGCATTTATCTTTTACAATAAAAGGTGAAATTAAGGAATAAAGTTGTGAAGACCTTTATTTTCTAGCAGAACAAAACATTATTGAGATGCTTTTCAGACAACTATGTTGTTTAGATGTGTTTGTTGCATCATACGTTCTGTTGCTACTGTTCCAATCACATATTAGTGATGGTACGTTGCAAGGATCGGTCAACAATGATCACAAATATGTGATCGTACACGTCAAAGGGTTAATACAAGGCTCCACTTTTCGTGGACATTACATCATTTCTTTCATAATGCATTGTATACAAGGCTATGCCGGATTGGAGAAAAATATTTTTATGATGGGAAATTATAATACACACACATACAGACAATCACTCATGTTATAGCCAACTCTTGACTTTTGTATGAAATCTTTTTAATAAAATATTTGTATCTAGTTGTCATGTATTCATTATCTTTATCTGGTTAAATGTTTGTAGTTTGCATGTTTCAGTAATGATTAACATGGTTAAATAGTTGTAAATCTCTGCATGATTTAACTTTTGGTATACTTGGCATTTTTATACATATTCTGTATCCACTGAAGAAAGCAATAATTAATCAACACGCTACTATGGATAAATGGACACTACCTGTTATAAAATGGAAATTGCTCTCTGTAAATAAATGGTGAGAAATGCTCAGTCTGAAGCTATTCGGATATGGGTTTCACAGGCCTATAATAATGATAGTTATATCAGCTTAAAAATGAATCATTTACAACCTATGGTGTATAAGATGTTGGGAATAGTGGTATAGGAGAGTCTGAAATGTATTAAATACTAAGCTATATTCAATGTCAGTAGGAATTTCCAGTGAGAAATGCTGTCTGAAGCCATTCGGCTACAGGTTTCATAGCCCTATAATAATAATACAAYTTATATCACCTTAAAAGGGGTTTATTTACAACCTCTGGGGTATAACATGTTGGGCAAAGTGGTATAGGAGAGTCCGACATAACCCATAACTTTAGTTCAGTCTTCGCCAATGAGAACCAATAGGGGCATAGCTTCGTCACTCATGACTGGGAAAGGCCTCGATTCTAGGCCGTAGAAAATCCTACATCCATCTCATTAGATCAGAACAGGATGGATCAAGAGTGCATCATATTGCATCCTAAAAAATTATAGTTTTGCTGCATAACACACTCATATTATGTGGATCATTGTCAGGTTATTTGATATATAAGCTTCAGTAACAAAAGAACACCATGGTTGTAATAACTTTAAACAGGTAGTTTGTAAATGTGTAGAATGTGTTTGTTTTGGACCCTCACTGATAAGTTCACTTATGTAAATTAGACAGTCACAGAAGGTTTTCTTCTGAATGACTGGTTGGGGCATTGCACTTTCCATTCAGCTTCAGGCAATTTGATGTAAGGATTGATCACACCTGTAGTGACTACTTCTATCCGTCACGCCCATTGTTACTTATCCACTGTTCACTAGATATAGGCCTACAATGCTGGCATATGCATTGTTACAATAGCCTAAGTATATAACATGATTGACACGACCGTAATAATCATCATGAAACGGCCTTGGAAGTGCCATTAGTGTAAGCCAACATGATATACTAGTTTACATTAACCTATTAAACTGCATTGATATGGCTTAATTGATCATAGTCCAGACTCGTTATAGTTGCAAATACCATGCAGTAGCACGGTATTTCCCCACATTTATTGATTAAAAAAATTCCCATCATAAAAATGTAGCCCCATTCTTCAATCAAATACCTTCCTCGATACCACAAAAAACCCAGACAAATATAGATTTTTACTCCAATATGGCAACCCTCAAAATCCGACATAACAACAGTATCCCAAAGTATTAAGCAAAAACAAGCATAGAAAACAGCATTGGCATTAATAAAAATGTTTTTTTTTAAGTAAGGCTACTATTATAAGTATTTTGGTGACAACCTGGTTGATTAACAATATTGGTGTGTTGACACTTTTTTTTATTATACATACAAATAATTAAATATGGGACACAAAGACAAACACCATTACCCAAAATGCATTGCTCCAATAACTTTCAAGATTGTTCCGAAGTTTTCCCCACAAAAATGTATTTTCCTATGAATGAAGTCGCACAAAAGTGTGCATTTTCACACAAATTAAGCCACACAAAAATGCACAAAATCTGCTGAAATACTTTATTTGCATGAATTGAGTTGGTATATACCCTCCACTACACCACTGGCCTTTTGTGTTTTACAAAAAGTGCACTCTCCTACATGAGTGCGATGGTATTACAGTTGCTGTCCTTTCAGAATCACGAACCTGTCACACACTGAAGGTCTATCGGTTCGCCACTGCGCATACTGTACATGTCTATAATAGATATAAAGGCTGTTAAGATAATGTTTCAAGAAAGGAGTGTATATTTGGCCTGGCGAAGCAGTTTTGAGCGCTAACTGATTGAAAGCTGATAATTTAGAAATTTTACTCAGCGCGCTCGAGAAGAAATGAGTCCTCACTGTCCAAGCCCGAGTACAAATGTATCTGACACCAAGACAAGATCGAGACACTCAATATGTGGTCTCGAGACCGGTCTGCTGTATGGAAACATTGCTTACACCTCATCTGGAAACTGATCTGACTGATCCCTCATCTTTCTCTCTGTCCATCTATCCCCCTTTCTCTCCATCTTTGTGTCTGAAAGCCTAACTCTCAGTGTGACCTGAAAACCTATCTTCATCAAGATAAAACCATCCACTGATTACCTTCCCTACAGCCCCATTTTGGCGCCTTGTCAGACACCCACGGGTTGGCCAGGAACTAGCTCATGTATAAATGAGGAACCCCAGGGTAACAAACAGAGAACCTCTTTCATAATCAACTGACAGCACTTCCCCACAACTGATGTCATCCAACTGCCCTTAACATTGCCATCAGCATTGTAACGAACTGGCTCACAGAGCTGTTAGGCTTTTATGAAAGGCCTATACTGTCCAATTAGAGATCACTGCCTTTCCTATCTGTGTGTGTGGAGTAGACTCCTCTCAGAGATACAGTCCTACACAGATGGGGCAATGCCAAGAAGGATGAAGTTTTCAAAAATGTCCATAGCCTCTAATCTAAGGTCTGTGTTGTGTTTCTGTGATGCTTAAGGTAGTATACAGTGGCGATTTTAGCATGTAAATCTTGGTGGGGCAACAAACAAAAAAATAAGTGGGATGCATGCCAGCAAAGCCACTACACAACACTAAACAATACATTAATTGTACTATAACGGTGACAAACGGTGCCCACAAACTGTTAGGGCCTACATAAAGCTGTACCAACATCTTACCACTGCTACAGTTCACTCAGCCTCATTTACTGCYTTTAAAAAAACAAAACATAGCTGATATGACTGACTTGCTTAAACAAATGTGGTTTCTACTGACAATTGAGATGTACAAACTATGGCATAAGGGAACGACAAGCGGATTAGAGGCAATACGTAATTTTGATTAAGACAATAATGAGCGAGCTAGGATGGACTAGGATGGACGTAGTCAATATAACCATTTGTTTAGCACTTTTGAAATGTACAGCAACAGAATTCAGAACATGGGCCATTCTTAGTGTTCTCCCTGTACACCAAATCAGAACCGTAGGATAAATAAAGGGGGCATATTAGCAGACAATGAAAGGTCTTACAATATTCGATGATTACATTTCTCTAAAACAGGCTATAGGCTACATGTGCACCACCAAGTCAGAGCAGTAGGCAAAATTAAAAGAGGGGTAAATAGACCAAATTATTAGGGTGAGGCACATGGGTTACTAACATCTTACTACACAACATACACTTCGTATTACTTTCTTAGCTACAGTATACATATCTCTAGAGGTCGACCGATTAATCGGAATGGCCGATTAATTAGGGCCGATTTCAAGTTTTCATAACAATCGGAAAACGGTAACGTTTTTTTTTTTTACATCTTTATTTAACTAGGCGAGTCAGTTAAGAACACATTCTTATTTTCAATGACGGCCTAGGAACGGTGGGTTAACTGCCTTATTCACGGGCAGAACGACAGATTTTTACCTTGTCAGCTCAGGGATTCAATCTGCAACCTTACGGTTAACTAGTCCAACGCTCTAACCACCTGCCTCACGAGGAGCCCGCCTGTTACGCAAATGCAGTAAGAAGCCAAGGTAAGTTGCTAGCTAGCATTAAACTTATCTTATAAAAAACAATCAATCATAATCACTAGTTATAACTACACATGGTTGATGATATTACTAGTTTATCTAGCGTGTCCTGCGTTGCATATAATTGATGCCTGTCTCTTATACACATCTAGATGTGTATAAGAGACAGGAGTATATGCAACAGTTTGGGCCGCCTGGCTCATTGCGAACTAATTTGCCAGAATTTTACGTAATTATGACATAACATTGAAGGTTGTGCAATGTAACAGGAATATTTAGACTTATGGATGCCACCCATTAGATAAAATACAGAACGGTTCCGTATTTCACTGAAAGAATAAACGTTTTGTTTTCGAGATGATAGTTTCCGGATTCGACCATATTAATGACCTAAGGCTCGTATTTCTGTGTGTTATTATGTTATAATTAAGTCTATGATTTGATAGAGCAGTCTGACTGAGCGATGGTAGGCACCAGCAGGCTCGTAAGCATTCATTCAAACAGCACTTTTGTGCGTTTGCCAGCAGCTATTGCGCTGTTTATGACTTCAAGCCTATCAACTCCCGAGATTAGGCTGGTGTAACCGATGTGAAATGGCTAGCTAGTTAGCGGGGTGCGCACTAATAGCGTTTCAAACGTCATTCGCTCTGAGACTTGGAGTAGTTGTTCCCCTTGCTCTGCATGGGTAACGCTGCTTTGAGGGTGGCTGTTGTCTATGTGTTCCTGGTTCGAGCCCAGGTAGCGGCGAGGAGAGGGATGGAAGCTATACTGTTACGCTAAGAACATCCAATAGTCAAAGGTATATGAAATACAAATCGTATAGAGAGAAATAGTCCTATTATTCCTATAATAACTACAACCTAAAACTTCTTACCTGGGAATATTGAAGACTCATGTTAAAAGGAACCACCAGCTTTCATATGTTCTCATGTTCTGAGCAAGGAACTTACAGTCGTGTGAAAAAGTTTGGGCACCCCTGACAATTTCCATGATTTCCAATTTCATTTTGATCTATCAAATAACTGATGGACACAGTAATATTTCAGTAGTGAAATTAGGTTTATTGGATTAACAGAAAATGTGCAATATGCATCAAAACAAAATTAGACAGGTGCATAAATGTGGGCACCCCAATAGAAAAATCACATCAATATTTAGTAGAGCCTCCTTTTGCTAAAATAACAGCCCCTAGACGCTTCCCATAGCCTCTAATGACTGTCTGGATTCTGGATGAATGTATTTTGGACCATTCCTCCTTACAAAACATCTSCAGTTCAGTTAGGTTTGATGGTTGCCGAGCATGGACAGCCCGCTTCAAATCTTCCCACAGATTCTCAATGATATTCAGGTCTGGGGACTGGGATGGCCATTCCAGAACATTGTACTTGTTCCTCTGCATAAATACCCGGGTAGATTTTGAGCAGTGTTTTGGGTCGTTGTCTTGTTGAAATATCCAGCGCCGGCGTAACTTCAACTTTGTGACTGATTCTTCAACATTATTCCCAAGAATCTGCTGATATTGAGTGGAATCCATGCGACCCTCAACTTTAACAAGATTCCCAGTACCGGCACTGGCCACACAGCCCCACAGCATGATGGAACCCCCACCAAATMTTACTGTGGGTAGCAAGTGTTTTTCTTGGAACGCTGTGTTCTTTTGCCGCCATGCATAACGTCCCTTGTTATGACCAAATAACTCAATCTTTGTTTRATCAGTCCACAGCACCTTATTCCAAAATGAAGCTGGCTTGTCCAAATGTGCGTTTGCATACCTCAAGCGACTCTGTTTGTGGCGTGTGTGCATCACTCTCCCATACAGCTTCTCCTTGTGCAAAGTGCGCTGAATTGTTGAACGATGCACAGTGACACCATCTGCAGCAAGATGATGTTGTAGGTCTTTGGAGGTGGTCTGTGGGCTGTTTTTGACCGTTRTCACCATCCTTCGCCTTTGCCTCTCCGATATTTTKCRTGGCCTGCCACTTCTGGCCTTAACAAGAACTGTGCCTGTGGTCTTCCATTTCCTCAATATGTTCCTCACAGTGGACACTGACAGCTTAAATCTCTGCYATAGCTTTTTGTAGCCTTCCTCTAAACCATAATGTTGAACAATCTTTGTTTTCAGGTCATTRGAGAGTTGTTTTGAGGCCCCCATGTTGCCACTCTTCAGAGGAGAGTCAAAGAGAACAACAACTTGCAATTGGCCACCTTAAATACCTTTTCTCATGATTGGATGCACTTGTCTATGWAGTGCAAGGCTTAATGAGCTCACCAAACCAATTGTGTGTTCCAATTATTCAGTGCTAAGTAGTTACAGGTATTCAAATCAACAGAATGACAACGGTGCCCACATTTTTGCATAGCCTATTTTTCACATCTGATTTAATTTCATACAACTTAATATTGCTACACTAAAAATCTTTGTCTGGACAATACCCCAGTACTCAGCTTTTATTAGAAAATGAATGGCATGCCACTGTGATCATTTTCTGTGACGACAGAGTAAATTATTATGCAGCCTCAGAGGGGTGCCCAAACTTTTTCATACCACTGTAAACGTTAGCTTTCTTACATGGCACATATTGCACTTTTACTTTCTTCTCCAACACTTTGTTTTTGCATTATTTAAACCAAATTGAACATGTTTCATTATTTATTTGAGGCTAAATTGATTTTATTGATGTATTATATTAAGGTAAAATAAGTGTTCATTCAGTATTGTTGTAATTGTCATTATTACAAATAAATAAATAAAAATTGGCCGATTAATCGGTATCGGCTTTTTTGGTCCTCCAATAATCGGTATCAGCGTTGAAAAATCATAATCGGTCGACCTCTACATATCTCCCTGGCATAGTACATAATTTATGCAGCAGCATACAATACTTTTTTGGCCTCATGTTGTGCTAACTTGAACAGGAAGGTGGCGCAGCGGTCCTTCATTGGCAAAGTCTCGCATTCTCTGGATTTATGGTGCTTTCAAAACAACTGGGAACTCTGAAAAAATAAGTTCTAATCAGGATGACGTCACTGATACAGGTATTTAGCTCTAGAAAGAGGCCGGATGACTGTTCAAAACGTATTTTCCTCAGTCAGAGCTTGTTTATTCCCGACTTCCCAGTTGTCTTGAACTCACTGAAGTCAAGGTTACGCAGTTCCAAATTCAGTTTTGAGCGCGGCACAACTCCAACTTCATTGACAGCATGGCCAATGTTGAATGTTAATCATTTTAAACTTGGAAAAGAGCCCCTTAATATCATATTTGGGACCACACAGCCATTCCACTGAATAGCAGGCTGGTGACTGCTTTGCAATGCTTGCAATTATCCATTGCAACGGATTCCTTCCAAACCACTCAGTTGAATTTGCGATTTCCAAATCGCTGTTTAATGTTTATGTCCAATGGCCGATGAGCACCGATACATGTTATAATTTCTCTTCATAAGACAATGGATAAAAATAATTTGCAAGTATATTCAATATTGATGACAGTATTTTTAAATGCAGCTATGTCAATGTGATGCCCATCTGTAGACTGGAAGAGAGCCGACAGAAATAAAAGTAAAAGTGCATAGTCAGTCCAATCTCAAAACAACCGGTCCACCAAATGTCTCTAAGGGGAGAAAAGCCAAAAAGGTGACTCGCTTTCCCTATGGAAATATGTATGAGGTTTCATTCTTGCATTAAAAGCTTTAGCTAGCTGAAAATGAAGGCTGTGGTATATTCGTCTACGTTTGACGTTTCTCTAACAAGTATGAATTGTAAAAGCTCTTGGCAGACACAGATATGGGGTGCAAAAATGTGACCGCAAATATAGTGTAACGACCCTGGGTTTATACGCGCGGAAATCGACCCTGCCGCACGAGCATGCTTTTGCGGCACAGTCGATAGCGCGCCAGACTTCGGGCTAGACGGTCGAGGGCTCGAGACCTGCTCCCTGCTGTTTCATTACATTGGTGTCAGAAGTGATCGGACCTTGCATCCACGACAGTGTGTGTGCTTGGCCGGTGAGCGCGTTCCTGTACGACGTAGAGTCGCAAGCTAGCGCGAGGACGCGCTCTTTGAAAGGTGGGAGTAGTGTAACGACCCTGGGTGTATAAGCACGGAAATCGACTCTGCCGCACGAGCATTCTTTTGCGGCACAGTCGATAGCGCGCCGGACTTCGGGCTCGAAGGTCCGAGACCTGCTCCCTGCTGTTTCATTACAATATTCATGAATTCCTTTCCAAGAACGTACGTTGTAACACAACTCAACTGCCAAACAGTTACAAATGTACACACTAAACCTAACACTGTGTACTGTATCAGCTTTCCTAAAATAGTTACATGTCAAGGATTGTATTTATTTACACCTAGTTCGCTTAAAATCCAGTTAATGGTTTTAAAAGCGAGACCGTTTGTCATCGTTATCGCCAGCCATCTTGCTTGCCTTTAAGAATATAAAAAAGCAACGTTACTATGCATTTACCATTTCTTTATGGACAAAAAGCTTTAGTCCAGGAAAGCAGAAAACGTCAAACGGTTTCACCGCAGAGAAAGCATTTCTTTAGGTGTCCATGTCCTTCGACTGTGTTTGCTCGGCGCTTTATTCCAGTCCCATCTCTGCAATTATRTAGGCTGTTATTTCTATCGAGCTCTCCTGATGAGGAATTTAACACACACTGAGGATGCAACTCCGAATAAAGCAGCGCCAAAGATTTTATGTGGCAGCGCTTCCAGTCCGATCACGTGACCTGTCTGACACGGGAAATGGACSGTGGCAAAAACTCATCCGAGATTCTCATGATTCCCAGATGGGGAAAAAACATATCAAAAATAATCTTTCAGCTTTAGTCTTTGTTCCTAGGTACACCGCGAATGCATGTATCAGACCTCCCTAAACTGAGAATACTACAAAAATAAATTATGAAATAGCAAAATATTCAATATACAAAAATGAATTCATTATACATACACATTTAATGTACTTACACTAGTATAGACCATCAGACCAAACGTGAATGTCGATTTCTGTTTAATGCACTTGTGATTACAGTAACAGGCAGTTTAGTGATTCCTTCATTCAACATAAAATAACAATACAGTATAATAAAGACCACACAACAAAAAATCAAAATCAGAATTTAAAAAAGACACGGTAGAATACATGTGAACAGGTCATCACTGTATAGAAAAGGGAGTCAGCTCCTGTGCTTGACTAACTAGCTATGGAATGCAGTCWTGGCATAACATATATCTGGGATGCTGTATGTGTATAAAGACAGAGGTCCTTGATTGAAACTGATGTATATTAAAATACAGGAGCGGTTGACAGTGGATACAGTCTATACAATGCATGGAGCCTATACACTTCCAAGGCCATGGTAGACTGACTCTGGTTGTTTCTACCATAGCAAAACATTCATATATTCACACAACAGTTGACACGTATTGTGACAGTGAAGGAAAGAATGAGTTTCTGTCTAGAAAGTGGTGATAAAAAAATGTGGCGTGGACCTAGGCTCTGACAAGTTCTAGTGGCTTCCTAAAAACAGAGGCACTGACGTCAGTTCTATCAACAAAAATCTGATCCAACTAGGGACAGGAAACAACACAGTAAATGTTCAGTGAAAATGTCAGACTAACTTTATTTGTGGACACATGGGGAGTTCTCTGAAACGCTTTCCAACATTTCACTCTGACAGGCCTATAAACTCTTACAAACACAATCTTTCCTCTAATAGTAGTTAACAGTCATTGTAGAGCTTCAGAGATAACTATTAGAGGAAAGATTGTTTAACAGTCATTGTAGAGCTTCAGAGATATTTCATAAAATGAACAGTCAAACAGTACATACACAAAATATTACTCTAAAATAATCAGGCTCTTGGCACAGGGGGACAAGGATTTGACAGGACACAATAGAATGAGAGGATCATGTGGTTTGATTGTCTGTATCCCAAATTACACCATCTGCCAAGGGTCTTCAAACTTTTTTCCCAGGGACCCCCACCCAGGCAATCGGTTGACCCAGAGACCCCAAATCATATGTTAGCAAAAAATAATGTGTATAATAAATGGCAAGGAGAGGTAACATAAAAATAATTGATCTGGGAGATATTAATTTGAACTCCTCAGTTATAATTGGAAGAGGAAGTGTAAAACTAACATTGGAATTACCTTAATAGCTAGACTAACACATTTCTGCAAAAATTGATGTCCATGTCAAGAAAGCTTACCAGTAGCCATCGGCACTTTCCCGGTACATGGATATTCACAAACACATATCTTTTTTTATTAACAGCCCCTGCAGTGCCTGCATGCTGTGGACCCGTTTGAAGACCCCTGCCCTATATACTCCTCATAAGGCTCTGGCCAAAAGAAAACTATATAGGGAAGAAGGCACCATTTCAGATTTGCACAGAGGTTGGTACTGAATAAGGTTCAGTTGTCTAAATTCCACAACATCTGGTCCGATACAAACTTAATGGGAAACTGGTAGCACCTTTGGCTTGACCATAGATACACTTTAAAACACATTGAGCGAATGTCCAGCAGTTAAAAGGCCTATGCGCTTATTTGTTTAAGAGAACACTTAAAATGGAATGTGGCCCTAGAAAACCAAAAAAATAATCCTTGCACTAAATCAACTGACCTTGCATTTTTGCCTGTGCTACAAACTTATTGAGTCTAGTGGGATGTCATATCCTAACTAGAAATTTTACCCATTCACAAGACATAGCAACTATGTATCATCTAGCAAAGCAGCTATCTGGAGAAACAGGTTTCCGGCACATCTCCAGGCGTTTCTACAAGGTTAGAAAAACGCAGTAGAAATTGGTAGCTCGGAGAAGGCAGTAACAGTCAAGTCAAAGGCAGATGTGACAGAAAAAGATCAGGTGGAGGTCAGGTGTTCTCACTTTGAGGCAGACCAGAGCCCATGGAACAGAGCAGGGTTGTGTTCAGTAAAATGGAAGATAACTTACAGGAGGTACTACCTGAACTTGTCAACAAAAAACGTTTATACATTTTTATTATTTGCGTTCTGTTGGGAAACGCTTTGCAACGATGTGACCTACTGAACATGACCATTTAAAGTCTGAGTGAACAGGTCCAGAGTATTCTGAAGAGAGGAGTGGGTCCAAGTCTCACTGCAGAGGGCTGTCAAACACAGAGTCAGGCAGGACCGAGATCTTCAGTTTCTTTTCTGGCCAGCTGTATTCCTTCGGTAACTTGGTCTGGAAGGAGGAATTAAACAGGAGAAAAACATTTATTGACAGATACAGAACATGGAGTTAAAACATTCTGGAAACTTTGCCAGGTTTTTCCATTCTGTTTTTTCTAGGAATCCTCCAAACAGGATTTCTGAAAAATCTAGGATWTTTGGGGGAATTTCGACAAATGTAATATTACAGGATTACCTAACAGCTTCTTTATAGGCCAAGGATCCGTTGGTAATCTCCCCATTATGCCCCTGGAAGCCTTCCTCTGAGCCAAAGATCTGAATAACATACTGCGCATGCGTTTCTTTACCTCTATGCCCACATTTTTGGTCACCCTCCCTTTACATTTGTAACTGTCAATCGTGAATAATAATTCTTCAAGTTTTACCGGTGAAATGTCCATGCAGCATCTGCATACCAACCATTTGATCTGAATCCATTTCATGGGAATATGCATTTAGTTCTTCTCAAGTTAGTTGGTATCATAAGCATGTCACCGATCTAAAACAAAATATTCCATAATGTCAAWGTGAAAAGAATATTAGTTGTGGAATTAGTATTCATCCCATTTGTTTAGGCAAGCCTAAATTAGTTCAGGAGTAAATGTGGCTTAACAAATAAATAAGACTTGCTGTGTGTGAAATAATAGGGGTTGACATGATTTTTGAATTACTACCCCTTCCATATGTAACATTCGGTAAGTATTCAGACCACTTATTCTAAAAGAATTAGAATCCATTCTAAAATGGATTGGAGTCCAGCGGTGGTAAATTCAATTGATGGGACATGATTTGTAAAGGCACACACCTGTCTATACAAGGTCCCACAGTTGACAGTGCATGTCAGAGCAAAAACCAAGCCATGAGGTCGAAGGAATTGTCTGTAAAGCTCCGAGACAGGATTGTGTCCAGGCACAGATCTGGGGAAGGGTACAAAAACATTTCTGCAGCATTGAAGGTCACCAAGAACACAGTGGCCTCCATTCTTATATGCAAGAAGTTTGGAACCACCAAGACTCTTCCTAGAGCTGGCCGCCTGGCCAAACTGAGCAATCGGGGGAGAAAGGCCTTGGTCAGTGAGGTGACAAAGAATCCGATGGTCACTGACAGAGCTCCAGAGTTCCTCTGTGGAGATGGGAGAACCTTCCAGAAGGACAACCATCTCTGCAGCACTCCACCAATCAGGCCTTTATGCTGGAGTGGCCAGATGGAAGCCACTCCTCAGTAATAAGCACATGACAGCACGCTTGGAGTTAGCCAAAAGGCACCTAAAGGACTCCCAGATCATGAGAAACAAGATTCTCGGGTCTGATGAAACCAATATTTAACTCTTTGGCCTGAATGCCAAGCGTCACATCTGGAGGAAACCTGGCACCATCCCTACGGTGAAGCATGGTGGTGGCAGCATCATGCAGTGGGGATGTTTTTCAGTGGCAGGGACTAGTCAGGATGGAGGGAAAGATGAACGGAGCAAAGTACAGAGAGGTCCTTGATGAAAACCTGCTCCAGAGAGCTCAGGACCTCAGACTGGGGCGAAGGTTCACCTTTCAGTAGGACAACGACCCTAAGTACACAGCCAAGACAACGCAGAAGTGGCTTCGGCACAAGTCTCTGAATGTCCTTGAGTGGCCCAGCCTGAGTCCAGACTTCAAATCAAATCAAATCAAATTTTATTAGTCACATACACATGGTTAGCAGATGTTAATGCGAGTGTAGCGAAATGCTTGTGCTTCTAGTTCCGACAATGCAGTAATAACAAGTAATCTAACCTAACAATTCCACAACTACTACCTTATACACACAAGTGTAAAGGGATAAAGAATATGTACATAAAGATATAATGAATGGAGTGATGCGTACAGAACGGCATAGCAAGATGCAGTAGATGGTATAGAGTACGGTATATACATATGAGATGAGTACTGTAGGGTATGTAAACATAAAGTGGCATAGTTTAAAGTGGCTAGTGGTACATGTATTACATAAAGATGGCAAGATGCAGTAGATGATATAGAGTACAGTATATACATATACATATGAGATGGGTAATGTAGGGTATGTAAACATTATATTAAGTGGCATTGTTTAAAGTGGCTGTGCTACATTTTTACATAATTTCCATCAATTCCCATTTTTAAAGTGGCTGGAGTTGAGTCAGTATGTTGGCAGCGGCCGCTAAATGTTAGTGGTGGCTGTTTAACAGTCTGATGGCCTTGAATAGAAGCTGTTTTTCAGTCTCTCGGTCCCTGCTTTGATGCACCTGTACTGACCTCGCCTTCTGGATGATAGCGGGTGAACAGGCAGTGGCTTGGGTGGTTGTTGTCCTTGATGATCTTTATGCCTTCCTGTGACATCGGGTGGTGTAGGTGTCCTGGAGGGCAGGTAGTTTGCCCCGGTGATGCGTTCTGCAGACCTCACTACCCTCTGGAGAGCCTTACGGTTGTGGGCGGAGCAGTTGCCGTACCAGGCCGTGATACAGCCCGACAGGATGCTCTCGATTGTGCATCTGTTAGAAGTTTGTGAGTGCTTTTGGTGACAAGCCGAATTTCTTCAGCCTCCTGAGGTTGAAGAGGCGCTGCTGCGCCTTCTTCACAACGCTGTCTGTGTGGGTGGACCAATTCAGTTTGTCCGTGATGTGTACACCGAGGAACTTAAAACTTTCACCTTCTCCACTACTGACCCGTCGATGTGGATAGGGGGTGCTCCCTCTGCTGTTTCCTGAAGTCCACAATCATCTCCTTGTTTTGTTGACGTTGAGTGTGAGGTTATTTTCCTGACACCACACTCCGAGGGCCCTCACCTCCTCCCTGTAGGCCTCTCGTCGTTGTTGGTAATCAAGCCTACCACTGTAGTGTCATCCGCAAACTTGATGATTGAGTTGGAGGCGTGCATGGCACGCAGTCGTGGGTGAACAGGGAGTACAGGAGAGGCTCAGAACGCACCCTTGTGGGGCCCCAGTGTTGAGGATCAGCGGGGTGGAGATGTTGTTACCTACCCTCACCACCTGGGGGCGGCCCTCAGGAAGTCCAGGACCCAGTTGCACAGGGCGGGTTCGAGACCCGCAGGTCTCGAGCTTGATGACGAGTTTGGAGGGTACTATGGTGTTAAATGCTGAGCTGTAATCGATGAACAGCATTCTCACATAGGTATTCCTCTTGTCCAGATGGGTTAGGGCAGTTGTGCAGTGTGGTTGCGATTGCGTCGTCTGTGGACCTAATTGGGTCGGTAAGCAAATTGGAGTGGGTCTAGGGACTTGAACCCGATTAACATCTATGAAGCTACATGAAGAGCTGTTCAGCGACATTCCCCATCCAATCTGACAGAGCTTGACAGGTTCTGCAGAGAATGGGAGAAACTCCCCAAATACAGGTGTACCAAGCTTGTAGCATCATACCCAAGAAGACTTGAGGCTGTAATCACTGCCAAAAGGTGCTTCAACAAAATACTGATTGAAGTAAATGTGATTATTATTATTATTTTTATAAAAATACTCTGTAAAAACCTATTTTTGCTTTGTCATGAGGTAGTGTGTGTTGAGGGAAAAAACAATTTGAAACATTTTAGAATAAGGCTGTAACGTAATTTTTTTGGGGAAAAGTCAAGGGGTCTGAATACTTTCCGAATGCACMGTGTGTAAGGTTCCTCAGTCAAGTATTGAATTTCAAGCACATTCAACTACAAAGATCAGGGAGCTTTTCGAAAGCCTCAAAGGGCAGTGAATGGTAGATGGGTAACAGGGATTGGTAGATGGGGCGGCAGTGGTTAGAGCGTTGGACTAGTAATSMAAAGGTTGCAAGATCGAATCCCCGAGCTGACAAGGTAAAAAATCTGTCTTTCTGCCCCTGAACAAGGCAGTTTACCCACTGTTCCTAGGCCGTCATTGAAAATAAGAATTTGTTCTTAACTGACTTGCCTGGTGAAATTAAGTATCTTAAAATAAAGACATTGAATATCTCTTTAAGCATGGTCAAGTTAACAATTATGCTGAGGATGATGTATTTCACCACCCAGACACATCAAAGATAGTTCAGAATGACTGAGCTGCAGGACAGGAAGGAAACTGTTCTGGGATGTCACCATTGGTGATTTAACATCGTAGCTGTTACAATGGCTGTGATGGGAGAAAACGGATGGATCAACAACATTTTTGTGACTCAACCATTAATGAACTAAATGAAAGAGTGAAAATAATTRAAATATAAAGAATACAAATATTCCAAAACATGTACCCTGAAGAATTTAAAAAATAATATGTGCACAATCCACATATGCAAAGCTCTTACCCAAGAAGACTCACAGCTGTAATCGCTGACAAATGTGTTTAACATGTATTGACTCAAGGGGGTGAATCTAAATAAAGGTACACTATATATACAAAAGTATGTGTACACCCCTTCAAATGAGTGGATTTGGCCATTTCAGCCACACCGGTTGCTGACCGTGTATAAAAAAAAAAAAATCGAGCACACAGCCATGCAATCTCCATTGTCAAACATTGGCAGTAGAATGGCCTTACTGAAGAGCTCAGTGACTTTCAGCGGGGCACTACTCATGACTGAAAGTCCCAGCAGCAATGTTTCAACATCAGGTGGAAAGCCTTCCCAGAAGATTGAAGGCTGTTACAGCAGGAGAGGGACCAACTCCATATTAATGCCCATGATTTTGGAATGATATGTTCGACGAGCACGTGTCCACATACTTTGTCATATAGTGAATATTTGTTTTTTTCCATTAATCTTTAAGATAGTCAAATTTTTCATCCACTTTGACACAGTACTTTGTGTAGATCGTTGCCAAAAAAAAGACCATTAAATACATTTTTATCCCATCAATACCGTTGAAACTATACTGAAACAAAATATAAATGCAAAATGTAAAGTATTGTTCCCATGTTTCATGACCTGAAATAAAAGATTGCAGAATTTTTCCATACTCACAAAAAGCTTACCGTAATTCTCTTATTTTGTGCACAAATTTGTTTACATCCCTGTCAGTGAACAATTCTCCTTCAATCCAATCCATACACCAGATAGGTGGCATATCAAGAAACTGATTAAACAGCAATATAATTACACAGGTGCACCTTGTGCTGGCCACAAAAGTGTGCAGTTGGGGGCCTCCCGGGTGGCGCAGTGGTCTAAGGCACTGCATCGCAGTGCTAGCTGTGCCACCAGAGACTCTGGGTTTGAGCCCAGGCGCTGTCGCAGCCGGCCGCGACCGGGAGGTCCATGGGGCGACGCACAATTGGCCTAGCGTCATCCGGGTTTGGCCGGTAGGGATATGCTTATCTCATCGCGCACTAGCAACTACTGTGGCGGGCCGGGCGCAGTACACGCTGACCAGGTCGCTAGGTGTATGGCATTTCCTCTGACACATTGGTGCGGCTGGCTTCCGGGTTGGATGCGCGCTGTGTTAAGAAGCAGTGCGGCTTGGTTGGGTTTCGGAGGACACATGGCTCTCGACTTTCGTCTCTCCCGAGCCCGTACGGTAGTTGTAGCGATGAGACAAGACAGTAACTACTAACAATTGGATACCACGAAATTGGGGAGAGAAAGGGGGTTAAAAAAWATATATWTTTTTTAAAGTGTGCAGTTGGGTCACKCACCACCACAGATATCTCAAGTTTAGAAGGAGCGTGGAATTGGCATGCTGACTGCAGGAACGTCCACCAGAYCCGTTGCCAGAGAATAGAATGTACATCGCTACCATAAGCCGCCTCCAACGTCGTTTTATAAAATATGTCAGTACGTCCACTGGCCTCAACCGCAGACCATGTGTAACCACGCCAGCCAGGACCTCCACATCTGGCTTCTTTACCTGCAGGATTATCTGAAACCAGCCACCCGGACAGCTGATGAAACTGAGGAGTATTTCTGTCTGTAATAATGCCCTTTTGTCTGGAAAAACGAATTCTGATTGGCTGGGCCTGGCTCCCCTAAATGGGTAGACCTATACCCTCCCAGGTCCACCCATGGCTGCACTCCTGCCCAGTCATGTAAAATCCATAGATTAGGGCCCAAGGAATTTATTTCAAATCAACTTAATTTATGAACTGTAAGTCAGGAAAAACATTTGAATTGCTGTATGTTGCGTTTATATTTTTGTTCAGTATATTTCTTGGATGTTAATTTATTTTATACACACATTTTCTTTAGCACAATTTTTTTTAGCTATGTAAAAACCTACAGTCAAATTGTGCAATACGTTAGGCGATAAAGCAGATCACGTTATTCATTTCACCTGGCACATTATACATTATGAAGCTTACCAGTAGTCCCCAATCACATGGTTGTTTGTTTACAAGCAGACAACAATGAGACCGGAGCCTTGTTGGTTAATCACTGTTGTGCAGCACACACTGATCTAATTACAGTACGGAATTCACAACTAAATGTTTGCCAGTTGGACATCTTAATTATTAAGTTAAAAATGTTAAAAAAGTCTAAAATGTGCTCAATGCTCTGTAGTTGTGCTAAGTGGTTAGCTTCTTGCAATCATGCCCCTCTAGGTAACAGCAGAGAATCCCTCCTGGATCAAGCCTTGCTGTCTAATATTTGTTTTTTGTGTGCAGCAAATTGTGAGTAGCATTTTTTAGTTACTTGTATAACTTTATGAGCAGGGATGTCAGTCCTACAAATAGTTTATGTCAGAGACGATATAAAATGTTTGCATGCGCTCATTATCATTCGCTATGGGATTTTACATCAAATAAAATATTCTGCCAGTGGGGTGCGCTGTTGAGTTTTGGCCATGAAAGAAATGCGACCATTCGCATAATCATCATAAGAAATTAGGTGGTGTTTTTTATCTCACAGTAATGTTACATCCCATTATATTCAGTTCTGTAGAACACTGCCATTACCTGGTATTGCAGATATTGATTCAGTTTTGATCTAACTTTGTTACATGAGCACCATTCATCACTGAAATTCACCAGAGTAGCCTGTTCTTTGGGTAGCCAAATGAGCAGAGCAGAGATTGCGTAAAGTAGAGAATCCCACATGCGCAGGAGCTTCGAACCATTAGCTGTCGGGAAGACTGTTCCAGAGAACTCGGATCCAAATTCTTTATATTACCCCTGTAAAGAACGGTAAAAGGTGTTTCCAATCACCTCCTCTCGAGTGTTGAGCTCCGATAGATCTCCAAGCATCTGTTCAACAAACTCCTCAGTCAGCAATATCTGAGGAGATATGGTAACATAKGAACATGCAGTAAGCACATGCAGCAAGTATGCACTTGAAACAGTTTGTGTGTGTACCAGGAGCCAGGGTGTGTGTACCTGTAGCCAGGGTCCATGTGCGGCATACGGGTGTTCCTCAGTAGCAAAGGCCCCCTCTACTCCGGTGGATACGAAGGTGATGGCTGTGTCTCCATTTATACTCTTATAGGTGAAGTGTCTACCATGGAGCAAACGACCCCTAAGCACAGAATACGACCAGTACAACAATCATTAAACATCACTGAATACATACTTTATGGAAAATGTCTGCTGGGTTGGAGAACCTGCTTCTTACCATCCGTCTCTCTCAGCTCCGCATCTATCCCCCTTTCACATACAAACAGCTCTATCAGATGACCCTAGTCTTGTTTTATTTAATGTATGTATGTGGGAAGACCCATAATCATCCCCAACTCTAGTGTGTGTGCGCACCTGAGACAGAGGGGCAGCAGTGTTCCTGACTCCTGGTTGAATTTCAGATGAACACTTTCCAGTTGTCTGGTACGAACTAGCTCGTGAGGAACGATGGCCGCTGAACTCTCACTCTCCAGACTGTCCTTACGACTCCTAGAGAAAGAGAGAGATTCAAATGACAACTTAGGTACAGGGGAAACATCAAGTCCGTGGTGGCCTGCATCTCCCTATAAAGTGTGTGAAAGAGTTTGCTATGGCTTGTAACAACCTTGCCCCTCATCTCTCATGTTTCTCTTACCTGTGATACAGCTGGCTCTGCAAATGGCCCATTGTCTATGGAGAAACCAGGGGAAGAATTGTACCACATACAATATCATACAACTATCATGTGTTCAATGTCCCAGTACTTTGTACTCAGTGGGGTCTCATGGCTCTGTCTCTGGATGGGTTAAAGGGAGGGGTATGGGTGTATATGGCAAGTCTACTCTAGAGAACACTAAAAATAAGGGAGTGAAAGCTGTTGGTGTGACATCCCTGCTTGAGGAAAGAAAAAACATAAGAGTGCGTGTCTCAATGCTGACTCAGAATAAAAGTTTGGAGTGGGAAAGTGAGTAAAGAAGGCTTAACGTGTGTGCATGTACTCACTGAGGCCTGTCATGTCCTTGTCTCTGTGAGTTGATAGGGGGTAGTGTTGCTTTAGTGTTGAACTCCAATCCTTTTCTCAGGGCTTCTCTGATCTGCTCTGTATCTGAAGGGGACAAACCATTGGGTTTGTTTTGGGACATACAATAACATTAGGACACAAAACCACTCAGGACTTCACTTACCCTAATCTTGGTAGTGTTCAATAAAACACAATAAAAAAAATAGGAGTGGTTCTAAATTGGACAAGTCCAGGTAGTACAGCCCTATTTCAATCTGTTTTCTTACATTTGGTGGCTATTTAACACAATGCATGTCAGATCTATGAGAGCCCATTAGAAGTGTCTTGTGCCTTCAGAAAGTAGTCATACCCCCTTGACTTATTTCACATTTTGTTGTGTTCCAGACAGATTTCAAAATTGATTTTATATATATTTTTTCCTTAGACATCTACACAATACGCCATAATGAAAGTGAAAACATGTTTAGAAATGTTTGCAAATGTATTGAAAACGAAATACAGAAATACCTAATTTACATAAAGTATTCATTCACATTCCCCTCTCTCCCTCAGTGACGTAAGTATATTTCATATTTTCAGAACCCAACATGTTAGAATCACCTAGTCGTGTTGGACTTACCCAGAAAGACTAAGAGATTTGAAAAAGATTTGAAAAAGATTAGAAAATTCTTATTTTTCAAATTCTTCATGCTCTGTCAAGTTGGTTGTTGATCATTGCAAGAAAGCCATTTAAGTCTTGCCATAGATTGTCAGGCCGATTTAAGTCAAAAACWATAACTAAGCCACTTAGGAACATTCAATGTTGTCTTGGTAAGCAACACTAGTGTATATAAGCCCTTGTGTTTCAGGTTATTGTCCTGCTGAAAGGAGAACTCATCTCCCAGGGTCAGAAAGCAGACTGAACCAGGTTCCTTTAGGATTTTGTCTGTGCTTAGCACCATTCAGTTTCTTTTTTATCCTGAAAAACTCCCCAGGCCTTAACGATTACAAGCATAGCCATAACATACTTGAAACACTATACTTGAAAATATGGATAGTGGTACTCCGTAATGTGCTCTACTGGATTTGCCCCAAACATTAGGAGTGTTACCAATTTATTTTATTCTTCAATAACAAACTCCAAAGCAAATCAGGGGGAGAAAAATAGGTTTATTTGAGAAGGACAAATCAAGATGTTATGTTGGGAGGTAGATGTTCAGTCTCCCCTGTCCTTAGCTTTTCTCTACCGAACAAAGGAACAGGATGCCATTGGAAAACCTTCCTAGTCTGTGGTTGAATCTGTGTTTAAAATTCACTGCTCGACTGAGGGACCTTACAAATAATTGTATGTGTGGGATACAGAGATGAGGAAGTCATTCAAAATTATTGAATGCAGAGTGAGTCCATGTAACTTATTATGTGACTTTTTAAGCAAAGTTTTACTCCTAAACTTATTTAGGCTTGGCATAACAAAGGGGTTGAATGCTTATTGACTCAAGACATTTCAGGTTTTAATTAATTTGTAAAAATGTCTAAACATAATTCCACTGACATTTTGGTTTATGTTACAATCTCAATTGAATCCATTTTAAATTCAGGCTGTAACAACAAAATGTGGAAAAAGTCAAAGGGTGTGAATACTTTCTGAAGGCACCTTAGTTTAGGTGTGAGTGTGTGTCACCTTTTTCCGACAGTCTTCGTGGCTGAGATCCTATACAGATGGAGCGGCTGTCCTCTTCATCCTCGGGCGGTCGGCTGAGGTCATCCCACACACACTTGGCGCTCACGCCGCTCAGGTTGGAGCCCTCTGTCTCTATACCCTGGTCCACACGCTCCGGCTTAGGATGAGCACACACACACACGCAAACATAAACACTAGCAAAGACCCACACATTGTGGGGGCTGAACTAGTAGGTGGAGCTGTTTGAATGAAAACAGTGTAATTAAATCAAAGCCTTACTTGTAAATGAGGGTCGATGTCAAAGATGGTCTCTCCTCTCCTCATATCAGTTATCAACCAGGGCCCTCCAGCACTAAACACATACAGCACGGAGGGGAAAAGTTCATCATTAACATAGGGTTAACATMGACTTGGTCACACTGGGATAAAGTTAACGGGAAATAAGACTAGTAGACTGCAGTGGTGAAAAAAGTACCTAATTTTTATACTTGAGTAAAAGTAAAGATACCTTAAAAGAAAATGACAAGTACAAGTCAACCAGTAAAATACTACTTGAGTAAAAGTATCTGGTTTTAAATGTACTTAAGAATCTAAGGTAAAAGTAATTTTTGCTCCTTTGCACTCCAGGATCTCAACTTGTACACTCATCTTCTCCACATCCATCACTCCAGTGTTTAATTTTCTATATTGTAATTATTTCAKCACTATGCCCTATTTATTGCCTTACCTCCGTTATCCTACCTCATTTGCACACACTGTATATATACTTTTTCTACTGTATTATTGACTATGTTTGTTTGTTCCATGTGTAACTGTTGTTTGTGTCGCACTGCTTTGCTTTATCTTGGCCAGGTCACAGTTGTAAATGAGAATTTGTTCTCAACTAGCCTACCTGGTTATTAAATAAAGGTGAAATAAAAAAATATATATAAATACACACACACAGTTGAAGTCGGAAGTTTACATCCACTTAGGTTGGCGTCATTAAAACTTGTTTTTCAACCACTCCACAAATTTCTTGTTAACAAACTATAGTTTTGGCAAGTCGGTTAAGGACAGTCATTTTTCCAACAATTGCTTACAGACAGATAATTTCACTTATAATTCACTGTATCACAATTCCAGTGGGTCAGAAGTTTACATACACTAAGTTGACTGTGCCTTTAAACAGCTTGGAAAATTCCAGAAAATTATGTCATGGCTTTAGAAGCTTCTGATGGGCTAATTGACGTCATTTGAGTCATTTGGAGGTGTACCTGTGGATGTATTTTAAGGCCTACCTTCAAACTCAGTGCCTCTTTGCTTGACATCATGGGAAAATCAAACGAAATCAGCCAAGACCTCAGAAATAGAATTCTAGACCTCCACAAGTCTGGTTCATCCTTAGGAGCAATTTCCAAATGCCTGAAGGTACCACGTTCATCTGTACAAACAATAGTACGCAAGTATAAACACCATGGTACCACGCAACTGTCATACCGCTCAGGAAGGAGACGTGTTCTGTCTCCTAGAGATYYMGCGAAAAGTGCWAATAAATCCCAGAACAGCAAATGACCTTGTGAAGATGCTGAGAAGAAAGGTGCAAAAGTATCTATATCCACAGCAAAACGAGTCCTATATCGACATAACATGAATGGCCGCTCAGCAAGGAAGAAGCCACTGCTCCAAAACTGCCATAAAAAAGCCAGACTACGGTTTGCAACTGCACATGGGGACAAAGATCGTACTTTTTGGAGAAATGTCCTCTGGTCTGATGAAACAAAAATAGAACTGTTTGGCCATAATGACCATCGTTACGTTTGGAGGGAAAAGGGAGAAGCTTGCAAGCCGAATAACACCATCCCAACCGTTAAGCACGGGGGTGGCAGCATCATGTTGTGGGGGTGCTTTGCTGCAGGAGGGACTGGTGCACTTCAAAATAGATGGCATCATGAGGGAGGAAAATGATGTGGATATATTGAAGCAACATCTCAAGACATCAGTCAGGAAATGAAAGCTTGGTCGCAAATAGGTCTTCCAAATGGACAATGACACAAAGCATATGTCCAAAGTTGTGGCAAAATGGCTTAAGGACAACAAAGTCAAGGTATTGGAGTGGCCATCACAAAGCCCTGACCTCAATCCTATAGAAAATGTGTGGGCAGAACTGAAAAAGCGTGTGCGAGCAAGGAGGCCTACAAACCTGACTCAGTTACACCAGCTCTGTCAGGAGGAATGTGCCAAAATTCACCCAACTTATTGTGGGAAGCTTGTGGAAGGCTATCCGAAACGTTTGACCCAAGTTAAACAATTTCAAGGCAATGCTACCAAATACTAATTGAGTGTATGTAAACTTCTGACCCACTGGGAATGTGATGAAAGAACTAAAAGCTGATATAAAATCACTCTCAACTATTATTCTGACATTTCACATTCTTAAAATAAAGTGGTGATCCTAACTGATCTGAGAGAGAATTTTTTCTAGGAGATTAAATGTGTTTGGCTCAGGTGTATGTAAACTTCCGACTTCAACTGTGTGTGTGTGTGTGTGTATATACACACATAAAATTGTGGACACCCCCTTCAAATGAGTGGATTTGGCTATTTCAGCCACGTATAAAATTGAGCACACAGCCATGCAATCTCCATAGACAAGCATTGGCAATAGAATGGCCTTACTGAAGAACTCAGTGACTTTCAACGTGGCACCGTCATAGGATGCCACCMTTCCAACAAGTCAGTTCGTCAAATTTCTGCCCTGCTAGAGCTACCCCTGATCGTCTGTAAGTGCTGTTATTGTGAAGTAGAAACGTGTAGGAGCAACAACGGCTCAACCGCAAAGTGGTTGGCCATACAAACTCAAAACGGGACTGCCGAGAGCTGAAGAGTGTAAAAGTCTCACTACAGAGTTCAAAACTGCCTCTGGAAGCAACGTCAGCACAATAACTGTTTTTCGGGAGCTTCATGAAATTGGTTTCCATAGTCGAGCAGCCGCACACCAGCCTAAGATTACCATGCGCAATGCCAAGCGTCGGCTGGAGTGGTGTAAAGCTCGCCAACATTGGACTCTGAAATAGTGGAAACACGGTCTTTGGAGTGATGAATAACGCTTCACCATCTGGCAGTCCGACGGACGAATCAGGGTTTAGCGGATGCCAGGAGAGCGTTCTCCTGGCATCTAGTCAGGAGACTACAGGTACCTAGTCCAGATATACCTGCCCAAATGCATAGTGCCAAAGGTAAAGTTTGGTGGAGGAGGAATAATGGTCTGGGGCTGTTTTTCATGGTTGGGGCTAGGCCCCTTAGTTCCAATGAAGATAAATCTTAACGCTAAAGCATACATTGACATTCTAGACAATTCTCTGCTTCCAACTTTGTGGCAACAGTTTGGGGAAAGCCCTTTCCTGTTTCAGCATGACAATGCCCCCGTGCGCAAAGCGAGGTCCATACAGAAATGGTTTGTCGAGATCAGTGTGGAAGAACTTGACTGGCCTGCACAAAGCCCGTACCTCAACCCCATCGAACACCTTTGGGATGAATTGGAACACCGACTGCGAGCCAGGTCTAAATCGCCCAACATCAGTGCCCGACCTCCCTAACGTTTGTGGCTGAATGGAAGCAAGTCTCCACAGCAATGTTCTAACATCTAGTGGAAAGCCTTCCCAGAAGAGAGGAGGCTGTTATAGCAGCAAAGGGGGGACCAACACCATGTTAATGCTCATGATTTTGTCATGAGATGTTAGACGAGCAGGTGTCCACATACTTTTGCTCATGTAGTYCATCTCATATTTCAAACATGGACCTCAAACTCACACATGGACCCCTCGGAGCAGCTCCAACATTCCTTGGCCGTTCCACTGCTGGGCCGCCTGCAACTCTTCTGTACACACACCCACAATCTATATAGAGAGGAGAAGGAGTTACACACACAAAAAAGGGGAGTAAGAAAGAGGGTTATAGAACACGTACAGATAAGGGGACAGACATAATGCTATTATAGACTCAAAAGGAAGGAGTTGAGAGGGTAGGCCCGGAGAGCATGGGGCTAGATTAGCTTACCTGCAGGAAGTTGACCAGGCCGAAGGGGGTGTGGACCGGCGTCATCTGGGGGTCTTCAGTGAGCAGCATGTGTTGGATACGAGACTCACTGTTGTCCAGGGGACTGTGCCACGATATGTGGTCCCCACTGCAAAATGTGTTTTCTACAGGACAGAGGAGAGACATGGAGGTTAAAGACTACTCAGTGACATATTGGAAAATACTAGGGCCGGGATAATACCAGTACTTCAATACTCGTTTGTTTTGTTCCCTTGCCACAATACTAAGTGCATTTAACTTCTTTAGGAAAAAAATATTGCGATACTGATATCGTCCCAGCCCAAGAAAAAACATATATTTTCTCAGCACTAGTCTAAGAGCAAATGAGAAAGTCAAGCGAAGGAGAAAGGAAGTGTGTGTATGTGAGAGAAGGGAGAGAGAAATTGAAGCGAAAGTGGCCATGAGGGGGAGACAGCGATTAAGAGATCCAGAGGAATCCATCTGCTTGGGAGGCAACAGGTARCTAGTCCAGATATACTGGAAAAGAGAGGGGGAGTAAAAGGACCATGTTGTTATGCTTCCCTTCGAGGTCTGAAGATTGTTGTATTGCAAAAACGGTCTGAAAGGTCTGCTGGCTCCCCACAGCAAGATTGATTGGATGTTACAAAACGCAGATATTTTACATAATAATTTCAGAAAATGTCCATAATATATCTGTCGCTAAAAGTGGAATGACAGTGTTTCACAGTATTACACTAGTGTTGTGATTGAAGATCTTACAATTACAATATCACAGCCAATCTGTTTTATTTGATTGTCAAGCTCTCTTAATGTATCAGCTATGTGAATCGATTTTGCAGCTTATCATATGGCATGCATAGCCAATGCAGCCATAGGCCTACAGTATAATGGCATTACTGGTCTTATGGGCATCGGGCATCTGAAGGAGAATAGCTAAACTCATTGTTTACATATAGCTCAACATGTTCTCAATTTAAAATGATACCAGTACAGAATGTATGAGGCAAACCATGCCAGATTTTGTACATGCCTTTTAGGTACGGACATAAAAATGTTTTGTTCAAATCCAACCCTTGTAATTTAGGTACAGTATGAAAATAAGGAGATGACAATTAGGCTACACAAGATTAGCATTACAGGTAACATTTTATGAGGTTAATTTTATTTAATACATTTTTATTCATCAAGCAATGTTGCTTGCAAAATGATTGCAGTTGTTCCCATAGAAAAAGCAACCATGTACTGTCTATGTATCACTGACCCTGGATAAGCTAGAGACTGGCTAACACCGCTAACCTTTTAGGTCACTAATAATGTTGTTTTTATAACAATTTTGTTGGCTTTATAATCAGAGAAATTGAACTAGCTAGTAATAGGCTCTAGTTAGCTTTTTTCCAACTCAGATTTACTCGAGGCATACAAAGCAGCGTAGGGATAACCTATAGGCCTTTTGTTTAAATTTCTATATTTTTTTATGTATTCATTCGGGTTCACAGTGTATCATTACACCCCGAGCAGAAGGGGGTAGAATAACCTAGAGAGAATGGGCTCCCCCTCCCTCTCTGTTTCCCTGACTGGCTTTTAAACACTCCCACCCTCCCCTCAATGTAATCTTTAAACACAGCTAGATGATTTAAAGGACTTAGCAAAGTGGCACACACACACACCAGGAAAGGTCTGTGAGAAATGGAGAACCGTTTTCACAGCTGTAAAGAAAATACTGTTAAGATTAGAAAGTTCCTCAGCTAAGACAACTTTTAACACACTTCTCCCATCAGAGAAAGGGAAATGAGACTTCTTTAGTTTCCCCAGAGCCCAGAAGTACCGCACAGAGCTGGCTAGATCTTTAAAAACACAGGTGTCATACATTACATAACATGCTCTTCTAGTCCACATTTACTTCCATTTAGCCCTTATTCTAACAGGCAAGCTGAATGAGAACACATTCTTTTACAGGCTACATGAGGAAGTTGAAGTAGAGAAGCGAAGGGTTGAAAGAGCCAATGGGAAGCTGGGGATGATTGGGCTGAGTTCCACTAAGTGTTCTCCTTAYCAAAAACATCACTGACATAGGGTTGCATGAGGTTAAATACTGACATGCTCCAAAATGTCCATGCAGAGGCAGGGAGCCCTCTGCGCGGTGAAGTAACAAAGCGGCTGGGAATACATAATGCCCTGAGTGCCTGCCTTGTAATTGGTAGACAAACAACTCCCTTCTCCTCACCTTACTCCGCCTACCATATCCCCGCCGCACTACACACACAGAGCCTGGGTCCTTACCTGATTGGAAGACATAGCGGGCCAGGCCCTGCATGAGTTCAGCCGGCCAAGTAGGAGGGGCTGTTTCTCCCACCTCTCTCTTCAGCCTGAACGTCAGCTCAAAGCCAAAGCCACTGGGGCCTTCCTGGCCTGTAAACCTGACAATACACATACAGAATTCCCACACTTAATTCAAGCAGTCTCTCTCATCAGGTTTGTGTGTGTGTGTGTGTGTTAATTAGCCAAACCCTGGGCCCTCCTAATTTGACAGCGAGTCAACACCATAAACCCAGATTCTCCTTAACGCCGCAAAATTATGGCAAACATGCATTAAGAATGGCAGCTGTTTGAAGGGGAGCAAACGGGGAGATTGCTGGGAATTGTGGGGGAGCAGAGCTAGCAGGTCTACCCAAGAACAATACAAAATAAGGGGGTGAAAACTGTTGATGTGAAATAACTTTGAGGAACAAGAAAAACAAGTGTGGAAGCATATCAATGCTGATTCTGCAGAATGACAAAGTGAAAGTGAACAGAACTGTTAACAGAACTGTAGGGTGAAAGCAACATGGTGGATTGTGGAAGCTCCACCACTACACTGCTTATACAGTACGTATTCAGAGCCATGTGTCGGTGTGTTAGTAACCTGGGCAACTTGGTCCGCCAGAGCTCTAACCTGAAGTACTGTACTACTTACTCATGTACTCTGTTGTCTCCATACAGGTCACTGAGTCCGAAGCTGATGTAGTGCCAGTGTTCCTGTACGTTCTGCGCTGCACAGCCCATGTTACGGTACATACTGATGTAGTCCAATGGATCAGGACCTCCCAACCTGTAGATACACACTATTGTTAAAAGCGCAACACCCGCCAAATGCTGGTAGATTTTGGAATTGGTGGGTAAGATGTCTATTTCACCAGCCACGTTGGTGGGTGGTCAGGTCACAATGCGAGAAACATGTGAATAAAAAGTATGATCACATTTAGTTAAATAAATGCAGCAATACCTGTTTTCAAAGCATTTATACACTGTTGCATAGCTGGTAAATGAAATCGCACAAAGTCAAAGAACTACGAATCCTAAATAGACTATGGGGGCTGTGCACATGTAACGAGCAGAGTGAAAGATTCATTTTTAGAAGCGCTGCGCACAAGCATAAAAGTTGGTCTAATTTACTTGAAACAAAAGTCTACTGAAGTCAGTTTGTCCTTGTGTTTCTTGGCTATTTACATTGTTTTGTTAACAAGTTAGGTTGTTTTTCTGTTTGAGTTAACTGCTAGGGAAGACATCTCACAGGCACAAACATGACTCCAGTCGCTCTACCAAAGTAACGTCCCGCCCTTAAAGGGACAGGTGAATTTGTCTCATCTGTGATATTTTTGGTTAGAAGACTCAGGTCACAAAATAATGAAATTAAACAATATACCACATTATCTTCTTACTAGTAATACATTTGTTTGAGAAACATTACAAAGCATGCGCATCCGTTGGTGTAATTTTATCGACCCAAAACTATTTTGGCTGGTTAAACAATCTGGAGTAGCTGGTAGATATTTAAAATCTACCTGCCACAGTGACTGATGGGCCAAAAAAACAAGTTTTAATTCATTACATACCCATTGATTCTTTAACTTAATGTCTAATCAGCTTAGGAAAACTATATAATACCATCATAACCAAAAATAAGGTGTTATACACTTGTTTGTAGACAGTGTTTGTTTACAAACTCTGTAGGCTTTAGCTTTAAAATAATATGCTTAGCTATACCTATCATGTTGGTCTCACGGACTATCAATCCTTGAGGGAGTTCGATTAACCTGAGCCGCAGTGTACCGGGCTAGACATGTGATGTATTCACACACACCTTGACTTAAATACACATGCGTTATAGCCTGAATTCAAAATGTATTAAATATTTGTTTTACATCTCACCCATCTACACACAATACCCCATAATGACATGAAAACATGTTTTTAGAAATGTTTTCAAATTCATAAAATGAAATACATAAAGCTAGTATTTATTCACACACCTTTGTTATGACACCCCAAATTGAGTCCACCTGTGACCAATTCAATTGTTTAGAAAGAAACACAGGTCTATATAAAAAGGTTCCACAGTTGACAGTGCGTATCAAAACAGAAACTATACCATGAAGTTCAAGGAAGTGTCTGTAGATCTGAGATAGAATTGTGAAGAGGCATATATCTGTGGAAAGGTATAAAACAAGATTATTGAACGTTTCCAAGAGCAGTGGCCTCCATCATTGGTAACAGGAATAAAATATAGAACTACCCAGACTCGGCCTGGAGATGGCCGTCCAACCAAACTGAGCAACCGGGCAAGGACATTGGTCAGGGACGTGACCAATAACAACCCATGTCAGAACTAGAGTTCCTTGGCTGATATGGGAGAGCCTGCCAGAAGGTCTCCACAGCACTTCACCAATCTGTGCTTTATGGGAGAGTGGCCAGACGGAAGCCACTCCTGAGAAGACACATGACAGCACGCCTGGAGTTTGCAAAAAGGCGTGTGAAAGAGCATCTTCTACTGGAGACATTTCAAAAATACTGGTAGACTTGGGGATTTGGGTCAGGGACAGTGGTATTCACAAACACTATCATCAGATGCCTGTATTACACCGAACGTGCAAGCCTGGGAAAATGAACAGGGACAGTAGGCTACAATACTAAAAAGTATGGCTAATAATGCTTAAAGAAATCGCCTGCTGGTATTTACTGTAGGCTGCACGTTTTTACTTTGTATTACATTTCGTGCAAAACTATCCCGACTCACTAATGGATGAAGATGCGCTCAGCAAAGCCCATCAAAATTGCTACAGAAAAAAGATCAAGCAAGCCAAGTCCCAAGCATCCCCTCAAACTCCATGTCACGGGTGCACCTCAGCCACGCTCAAGGTCCTAAACGATATCATAACAGCCATCAATAAGACAGTACTGTGCAGCCGTCTTCATCATCCTGGCCAAGGCTTTCAACTCTGTCAATCACCGCATTCTTATCGGCAGACTCAACAGCCTTGGTTTCTCAAATGACGACCTCGCCTGGTTCACTAACTCCTTCTCAGATAGAGTTCAGCGTGTCAAATTGGAGGGCCTGTTGTCCGGACCTCTGGCAGTCTATGGGGGTGCCACAGGGTTCAATCCTCAGGCCGACTATTTTCTCTGTATACATCAATGTCTCCTCTTGCTGCGGGTGATTCTTTGATCCACCTCTACGCAGTCAACACCATTCTGTATACATCTGGCCCTTTGGACACTGTTAAAACTCCAAACAAGCTTCAATGCCATACAACACTCCTTCCGTGGCCTCCAACTTCTCTTAAAAGCTAGTAAAGCGAAATGCATGCTCTTTAAATCGATCGCTGCCCGCCCTCCCAACTAGCATCACTACTCTGGACGTTTCTGATTTAGAATGTGGACAACTATAAATACCTAGGCTAGACTGTAAACTCTCCTTCCAGCCTCATATTAAGCATCTCCAATCCAAAATTAAATCTAGAATCGGCTTCCTATTTCACAAACAAAGCGTGCTGCCAAACATACCCTCTTAAAACTGACTATCCTACCGATCCTGGACTTTGGCGATGTCATTTACAAAATAGCCTTCAACACTCTACTCAGAAAATTGAATGCAGTCTATCACAGCGCCATCTGTTTTGTCACCAAAGCCGCATATACTACCCACCACTGCGACCTGTATGCTCTCGTTGGCTGGTCCTCGCTACATATTTGCCACCAAACCCACTGGCTTCAGATCATTTATAAGTCTTTGCTCGGTAAAGCTCCGTCTTAACACAGCTCACTGGTCACCATAGCAACACCCACTCGTAGCATGCGCTCCAGCAGGTATATTTCACTGGTCATCCCCAAAGCCAACACCCCCTTTGGCCGCCTTTCCTTCCAGTTCTCCGCTGCCAATGACTGGAACGAATTGCAAAAATCACTGAAGATGGACTCATATCTCCCTCACTAACTTCCAGCATCAGCTGTCAGAGCAGCTTACCGCTGTACACAGCCCAACTGTAAATAGCCCATCCAACCAACTACCTACCGCATCCCATATTTGTTTTTCTGCTCTTTTGCACACCAGTATTTCTACTTGCACATTCATCTGCACATCTATCACTCCAGTGTTAATTGCTAAATTGTAATTACTTCGCCACTATCGCCTATGTATTGCCTTACCTCCATTTGTACACCGATTTTTATATTGTATTATTGACTGTACGTTTGTTTATCCCATGTGTAACTGTTGTTTTTGTCACACTGCTTTGATTTATCTTGGCCAGTTGTAAATGAGAACTGTTTCTCAACTGGCCTACCTGGTTAAATAAAAGGTGAAATAAAAATATATTTTCACACCTACAGTAGCCAGGCTATGAAGAGTATTGTCCTGCTAATAGGAAACATTGTTCGCATGATGGGCTACACCTGCTACATTACACTTAAGACCTGTTTTCAAAATGACTCCCGCTGTCCAACACTACCGTAAATAATTTACATTCTTTATTGCAACCACAATGTCACAAATCATTTGTATCTCCCTTTCCAATTACTTTTAGAGTTTGTGATTTACAAAATGTGTGCTGTGAGAATATCTAATAATAATCACTTTTTAAATAAGGATGCATTATGAAAGGAATATGACATGCGCAAGAGATGCTGGTAATATTTTCCTTTGAGAGTATAATAGTGTACATGGCATCTAGGTCATTTTTGTTTCTGAGAATAAAAACCTTAGTATAACAGTTTTAGTAAGTAATATGCTACAGTCCAGTTACAGCTTGTTCTGATCAAGTAAAAACAAAAAAAAAGTATTTTAAAAATGGCTTATTTAGTGGCACCACAAATGTGAATTAATATCTACAAAACAACAAACATTACAACATTCATTTATTTAACTAGACAAGTCAGTTAAGAACAAATTCTTAATTACAATGACGGCCTATRCCGGCAAAACCCAGATGAGGCCAGGCCATCTGTGCACCACCCTATGGAACTCCCAATCACAGCCGGATGCGATACAGCCTGGATTGGAACCAGGGACTACAGTGATGCCTCTCGCCTCTTCACTGTTGACGTTGAGACTGGTGTTTTGTTGGTAGTATTTAATAAAGCTGCCAGTTGAGGACTTGTGAGGCGTCTGTTCCTCAAACTAGACARTAATGTACTTGTACTCTTGCTCAGGCCTTCCACTCTTTCTACTCTGGTTAGCGCCAGTTTGCGGTGTTCTGTGAAGGGAGTAGTACACAGCGTTGTATGAGATCTTCAGTTTCTTGGCAATTTCTCGCATGGAATAACCTTCATTTCTCAGAACAATAATATACTGACGAGTTTCAGAAGAAAGGTATTTTTTTCTGGTCATTTTGAGCCTGTAACTGAACCCACAAATGCTGATGCTCCAGATCAGGGGTCGGGAACCTATGGCTCCCGAGCCAGGTGTGGCTCTTTTGATGATTGCATCTGGCTCGCAGATATTTTAATTAAATGATACTGGCCTACGTTGGCCGTTGCTAGGTAAAACAGGTAAACGCCTCCTTTTGAATCAGTCTTGCTCGGTCATTAGCTCAAAGCTAACCCTTCGACGAAGAAGATGGCGAAAAGAAAAAAAGATGACGAGTATCGTACATTTCAGGACGAATGGACCGAAGAATTCGCCTTTGTGGAGAGAGCAGGTTCTGCGGTGTGTCTAATTTGCAATGACAAAATTACATCGATGAAACGGTCGAATGTAAAGCGGCACTTCGACACGCGCCATGCTACCTTTGCATCAAAATACCCTGCGGGAGACAGCAGAAAGAAAGCGTGCCAAGAGCTACTGAGCAGGGTGCAAGCTAGCCAGCAGCAACTCCGCGTATGGACCCGGCAAGGTGACTATAATTCCGCTAGCTTTGCTGGATCTTTAGCAATAGTGAGGAACGGAAAACCATTCACAGATGGCGAGTATGCTAAAACGTTCATGCTGGATGTAGCCAATGAACTTTTTGATGATCTTCCGAACAAAGACAAGATAATTAAACGGATACAAGACATGCCTCTGTCGGCAAGAACTGTTCATGATCGTACCATCGTGATGGCAAACAAAGTGGAGGAAACGCAAGTGAAGGACATAAATGCAGCGCTGTTCTTTTCCCTGGCTTTGGAGGAGTCAACAGACGTGAGCCATTTGTCGCAGTTCAGCGTGATTGCAAGATATGCTGTTGGTGACACACTGCGCGAAGAAAGTCTTGCAGTTCTGCCATTAAAAGGGTCCACAAGAGGTGAGGATTTATTTAAGTCTTTCATGGAGTTTGCTCAAGAAAAAAATCTACCTATGGATAAACTTCTCTCAGTGTGTACTYATGGTGCTCCGTGTATGGTGGGGAATAAAAAAGGATTTGTGGCGCTTCTCCGTGAACATGAAAATAGACCCATCCTAAGTTTCCATTGCATTCTTCACCAGGAGGCACTTTGTGCTCAGATGTGTGACAGGCAGTTTGGGGAAGTGATGTCGCTGGTCATTCGTGTGATCAACTTTATTGTTGCTCGAGCCTTAAATGATCGCCAGTTTAAAACACTGCTGGATGAAGTTGGAAATAACTATCCTGGTCTGCTTTTGCACAGCAATGTGCGTTGGTTGTGCGTTGGTTGTCAAGAGGGAAMGTGCTTAGCCGTTTTGCGGCTTGCCTGAAAGAAATAAAATATATTATATGGCTCTCACTGAAATAAATTTCAATTTTTTTTGCTTTCATGGCTCTCTTAGTCAAAAAGGTTCCCGACCCCTGCTCCAGATACTCAACTAGTCTAAAGAAGGCCAGTTTTATTGCTTCTTTTAATCAGAACAGTTTTCAGCTACGCTAACAATTGTAAGAAGGGGTTTCTAATGATCAATTAGCCTTTTAAAATGATAAACTTGGATRAGCTAAAACAACGTGCCATTGGAACACAGGAGTGATGGTTGCTGATAATGGGCCTCTGTACACCTACGTAGATATTCCCCCCCCCCCAAAAAAAGAATCTGCTGTTTCCAACTACAATAGTCATTTACAACATTAACAATGTCAACACTGTATTTCTGATCAATTTAACTTTATTTGAATGGACTTTTTTGGGGGGCTTTTCTTTCAAAAACAAGGACATTTCTAAGTGATCAAACTTTTGAACGGCAGCGTGTATATATATAACCTGCTATCAATGCTGCTAATGCTCATCATGTTGTTTGCACTGTTACCGTGCACGTATGACCATAGAAATCGCTCTTGCTGCACTGAGTACCATATTGATTCACCTACATACTGATATTTGATTTGAGAGCGAGACGCCCACGTTGGCGTGTTTGTATGTATGGACTAAATGTTTTTGGTCTTAATGCCCTGACAATTWWWWWAAAAAWAYAATCTGCTAGTGGGATGTCTCAACTTCCTGATGTCTTTGAGAAGGTGTCGATTAGTCTATATATGCAGATATTACAGTAAAAGGACATGAAGGGTTTTAGGCAGCATTGCAAACTACTATTACTGTGCCCGAGATCCACTTGAGTGGCTGGCAGAGTGTGTGCACCCATGGTGGAGAGAGAGATTTGGTGAGTTGTTTAAAAAATCTGCTTAATATTGCAGAAATAATGTGGCTTCTGATGGGGTCAAATTGGGGTCCTGGTAGGGGCTGCACCAAATGTTTGATGTGTTATAATAATTGATTATGCTCATGTTGTATTAATAGAAGGGGAGGGGGTATGGGACCCCACCTCTATATTTATAGAATCCTAGACTACAGATTAACAATATATATATATTCATAATAAGGTTTTAAAATTGTTCCAGTCTTTTCTAAGACTCTGCCTCTTATAAAGAAATGGTCTGAGAAATGTGTGAATTATTGCATGGGGTCTGTGAGAAAACACTTCAAAGATAAACACAGAGCCCTGCAGGGGAGCAGAAGAGATGAGGCTAGTCAGACATACTTCTATAAATCAACTTGGGGGAGTGGACATTTACTGCTGAGGCCTTAGAAAACACTAACTATTGTATCTCTTGCAAGTTAGTATAAGTTAGTATTGCATAAATATTTTGAAGCAACATTGGATAGATAAAAATATCTTAAGGTGCCATGTTTGACAGTTACATGCAAAGAATATCTCTGTCGTTAATGCTATTCCCTCAGGTATTTCCCAGCTAATAAAAAGTKATGTGCTTCCACTTAGAATATAACCTAGTCTATTGACACAAGATAATATTTTTATAGCGAAAAATAKATAATTTGACAACTATCAGATAATACATTTAAGATAATATGTACCCCTCCAATACAATGGTGTCAAAGTTTACAGACATTGATTACACGTGTACCTTCTGCAATGATGGACCTAAAAACGCTTACATTTGTTTTAAGGTTGTTTGTACACTATTCAATTTTGGAGAGCTATAGGAGTACATAGAGTAAAACGGGTCACTATTGATATTAAACACAATGTTATAACCTTTTCTTACAGTACTCTGAACTGTATAACTAATGTCATGGTATTGGTTGATAAATGTTATATCCACAAAAGCAACATTTTAAAATTAACTCCCTACTTTTGTGTTTTTGATACTGTTTTTAATTGAGTCTCTAAAATGACTAAATAATTCAAGCTTTTCTTCAGTCCGATATTATCATGAAGTATTTCCTGAATAAGTGTCATTGTTAAGTGTCATCCCAGATAATGGCGCCGGAGGAGATGGCTGCCGTTTTACGGTCCCCTAACCAATTGAGCTATTGTGMTTTTTTTGCATTATTTGTAACTTATTTTGTACATAATGTTTCTGCCAGTCTCTTATGACCACAAAGAGCTTCTAGATATCAGGACAGCGATTACTCACCTCGTACTGGATGTAGAATTTTTCTTTAACGAGTCAGACGTGAAGGATTTACTTCAGACAGCCGACAAGGCCCTCATTCCCGTCATTTGCAGGAGAAGACGTCGTTAATGTTGGGGACGCAGGTCGGGGTGCATTGTAAGGATCCGACGGCGTGTGGGTAATCTGCCTTTACCATCGGTCCTATTAGCCAATGTACAATCATTGGATAAAATAGACCAACTACGATCACGTATATATCCTACCAACGGGACATTAAAAACAGTAATATCTCATGTGTCACCGATTCATGGCTGAACGACGACATGAATAACATACAGCTGGCGGGCATTACACTGTATCGGCAGGATAGAACAACCACCTCTAGTAAGACAGCTGTTGTGAGGGAGTAAAAGATTTTAGGGACAATAGGATGATTCACAATAATTGTTTGCTAATATAATTGCTGGCAATAATTTAATTTTGGTAATGGCAAGACTGARGAGAGGTAAAATCCTTTGCATAAATTGCCTACAATACTACACATTAATAGCTAATTATGGAAAATACAGGATTTTTWAAATATCTATATTTTTTTTATGTCTATTTATAATACAAATCGATGTGAGGGCGATGGAAATGAATTTGGCGGTTGATCTACTTCTGTTCTGTGAGTGGCAATTGTGCGCTCTTTTCAAAGGATGGATCCCAGTCTCTTCAGGGCTATGGGATCCGGGGGAGGTCTGCCAGGCATTGGGATGACAACCCAACTCGAGATGAGGGCTTTTAARGGGTGGAACAGTGGGGACCTATTGGAGGTTCACTTAGCAGCAATGCAAATATCATGGTACAGCTATATAGACAATCATGGWACGTTTACAAACATATTTTGATAAATAGAATTGAAAGTGTCTCATTATGGTAAGTGGTGAAATAAGTATAGCCAGTTATAATTGTAATGGCTTAGCAGATAAGAAAAGATTATCAGTATTTACCTGGCTAAAAGAGAACTAATATAATATCTATTGTTTACAGGAAACTCATTCAACAATTTTAGATGAAGTTGTGGGAAAAGGACTGGGGGACGAAATATATTTCTCCCATGGGCAAAGAACTTCAAAAGGGGTGATCGTTTTAATTAACAGTCATTTTGATCCAAATGTGCAAATTGTCCAAACAGATCATCAAGGTAGATGGATTATTTTAAATATGTTATTGGACAATAAACAGATATGGCTTATACGATACGGTCCAAATAATGATGATCCAAGCTTCTTTGAAAATATATAAGAATTTATCATCAACTCTACTAGCAACACTAGACTCCATTATTATGGTGGGAGATTTTAAATAGTCTTAAAATACCTCTATGGACCGTAAAGGAAAATCAACCTCTTAAAGAAATCATGAATGTCATGGATATATTGGAATTAGTGGCTATATGGAGGCTTAAATACCCTGACCTAGTGAGATATCCATTGCGGCGGCTTAAATCAAGCTAGTCGTCTTGATTACTTTCTTATGTCATTCTCTCTGGCACAAAAWGTTTTTAAAAAGTGTTGATAGGGGACAGAATGCGGTCGGATCATCACATAATTGGCATATATATTACTCTTACAGAATTTCCACGTTGGCGAGGATATTGGAAATTTAATCAAAGCCTACTAGATTATAWTTTTTTTWAAACTAAGACAGAATAATTTATAACTGTCTTTTTCAGGCATAACATAGGTACAGCAGATCCCCTTATTATATGGGACACTTTTAAAATGTGCCTTGAGGCCATGCAATTCAGTACTCATCTATAAAACAAAAGCCATTTAGATTCAAAGAGTCCATATTAACAAAGGAAATTGAAGGTACAGTTAGATAGCAATAAAAACTGTACCATAGAGGCACAGAATAAGTTAGAGGAAAAACAAAAATAAATGGAGGAACTTAATCAAGAAAGATCCAGTGTAGTCTATAATAAAAATAAAGCGAACTGGATGGAATATGGGGTTAAAAATGAACCAAATTATTTTTCAATCTTCAATATAGAAATGCTACCAAAATGTTTTATTGAAACGTGTTACAAATGATAGAGTCACATGATTCACCATTATTAGCATGTTTCAACCACTCCTTTATAAATGGTAGATTATCAGACACGCAACAAGAAGATCTGATATCATTATTAACGAAACAGGACCCAAGTGGTATATACAAAGATCCAGTCCACAAAAAAGAAAATTGGAGGCCTCTTACACTTCAGTGTTGATGCAAAAYTACTAGCTAAATGCTTGGCACATAGAACTAAAAAAGTATTGTCAGATATTATTCATCTTAATAAGACAGGTTTTTTTACATGGACGATACATTGGAGATAATATAAGACAAGTACTGGAAACAATATAATACTATGAAATATCAGTGACACCAGGCCTGGTTTTCATAGCTGATTTTGAAAAGGCTTTTGATAAAGTACAACTGGAGTTTAAATATAAATGCCTAGAATATTTACATTTTGGGGAATCTCTTATGAAATGAGTTAAAGTTATGTATAGTAACCCTAGGTGTAAAATAGTAAATAATGGCTACATAAGTTTTAAACTGTCCAGAGGAGTAAAACAAGGTTGTCCACAATCGGCATATCTATTTATTAATGCCATCGAAATGTTAGCAGTTAAAATAAGATCCAACAATATTAAGGAATAACACATCCGTGGCTTAAAAACAAAGGTGTCATTGTACGCTGAAGAATCATGTTCTTTTCAAATCAAAATGTATTGGTCACATACACATGGTTAGCAGATGTTAATGCGAGTGAAGCGAAATGCTTGTGCTTCTAGTTCTGACCATACAGTAATATCTAACAAGTAATCTAACAATTTCACAACAACTACCTTATACACAAACAAACACACGTGTAAAGGAATGAATAAGAATGTGTACATACATATTAGAGGTCGACCGATTATGATTTTTCAACGCCGATACCGATTATTGGAGGACAAAAAAAGCCGATACCGATTAATCGTCCGATTTATATAAATAAAATAAAAACATTTCATATATATATATATATGAAATGTTATCTCATACACAGACACATTTTTGTAATAATGACAACTGCAACAATACTGAATGAACAATGAACACTTTTATTTTAACTTAATATAATACATAAATACACACACACACAGCTCTGAAGTGACAATGATACTGAAGAGTCTGCTTAGGAGACAAATACTCTCAACTGTTTGAATAAAAATAGAGTTTAAGTTACCTGTGATGAATGTTGAAAACAAAAACTTTAATTTCTATATGCAGGAAATCCTATTTTAATAATGGGCATGGTAAGAATTGACGACCAAAGTGCGAGTCATAATTCCCATGACACCTTCTAGCAAAATCTGAAAAGCGGTTCCTTCATTTATTCCATAGGATATTTTTAGATTCACTTAAAATAAGGTCTGTGTTTCGTGTAGGCTTACACCACCTTGCCAATTTTATAACTGTGTAGATATCCATWGGACAAGGTAACTCTGATCAATATTGGCTAAATATAAGCGAAGCWAATTTTTTTTGTAGAGTGGATTTATGAAAATATGTTGACAAACGTTACCTTATCCTAGTGAGATTTACACGGGTATCAAAACGTTGAGGCGGTTTAAGCCTGCACGAAACACAGACCTTATTTGAAGTAGATCAAGACATTCTCTATGGAAGACATGAACGGTAAAGTAACGAAGGAAACCCTTTCAAGTTCAGCCGCAAGTTATTACAGGAATTATAACGRGTCGACTATTTCTCTCTAATCCGGAAACTATCACCTCGAAAACAAAACGTTTATTCCGTTCCGTATTTTATCTAACGGGTGGCATCCATGAGTCTAAATATTCCTGTTACATTGCACAACCTTCAATGTTATGTCATAATTACGTAAGATTCTGGCAAATTAGTTCGCAAAGAGCCAGGCGGCCCAAACTGTTGCATATACCCTGACTCTGTCATTTCTCTTGCGTTCATTGCACGCACAATTTCACCTGGTTAATATTGCCTGCTAACCTGGATTTCTTTTAGCTAAATATGCAGGTTTAAAAATATATACTTGTGTATTGATTTTAAGAAAGGCATTGATGTTTATGGTTAAGTACARAMTGGAGCAATGACAGTCATTGATTGATTGTTTTTTATAAGATAAGTTTAATGCTAGCTAGCAATTTACCTTAGCTTACTGCATTCGCGGCACAGGCAGGCTCCTCGTGGAGTGCAATGTAATCAGTGTTAGAGCATTGGACTAGTTAACTGTAAGGTTGCAAGATTGGATCCCCCGAGCTGACAAGGTTAGAACGTTCCTAGGCCGTCATTGAAAATAAGAATGTGTTCTTAACTGACTTGCCTAGTTAAATAAAGGTGTTCAAAAATAATAATAAAAAATAAAATAAAAAAAATTAAAATCGGCGCCCAAAAATACCGATTTCCGATTGTTATGAAAACTTGAAATCGGCCCCGATTAATCAGCCATTATGATTAATCGGTCGACCTCTAGTATGTATGTATGTTTATGTATGCATATGTATGGGTATGCACGTGTATGTATATGGAGATATATATTTACCCCAAAAAAGATGGGGGATTGGAAAAGATGCAGACAATTACATTGATGGAAGCAACAACTTTCCTCCAATATTAAGCTGACACACACCTAAAAATAATAATAATATAAGGGGTGGGGATCTATGTATATTTGTAAACAACAGCTGGTGCACAATTTATTGAAGTCTCGAGGTCTTGCTCGCCTGAGGTAGAGTATCTCATGATAGGCTGTAGACCACACTATTTACCAAGAGAGTTTACATCTATATTCTTTGTAGCGGTCTGTTTACCACCACAAACCGATGCTGATAATAAGACAGCACTCAATGAGCTGTATACGGCCATAAGCAAACAGGAAAACACTCATACTGAGACGGCGGTCCTAGTGGCCGGGGACTTTTATGCAAGGAAACTTAAATTGAACCTAATTAACCTTAACCTAATCCGTTTAACCTAATTTCTAATAGCATACTAAATGTGCAACCAGGGGGGGAAAAAACTCGAACACCTTTACTAAAAACAAAGATGTGTACAAAGCTCTCCTTCGCCCTCCATTTGGCAAATCTGACCATAATTATATCCTCTTGATTGGATGTCATAAGGTGAATGCACCAATTTGTAAGTCGCTCTGGATAAGAGCGTCTGCTAAATGACTTAAATGTTAAATGTTAATTCCTGCTTACAAGCAAAAACAGGAAGCACCAGTGACTCAGTCAATAAAAATGTGGTCAGATGAAGCAGATGCTAAGCTGTTTTAATAGCACAAACTGGAAAATGTTCTGGGATTCTTCCGATGGCATAGAGGAGTACACCACATCAGTCACTGGCTTCATCAATAAGTGCATCGATGACATCATCCCCACAGTGACTGTACATAAATACCCCAACCAGAAGCCATGGATTACAGGCAACATCCGCACTGAGCTTAAGGCTAGAGCGATGTGCCCTCAAAGCTCATCATTAAGCTAAAGACCTTGGGACTAAACACGTCCCTCTGCAACTGGATCCTGGACTTCCTCACGGGCCGCACCCAGGTGGTGAGGGTAGGTAACAACACATCCGCCACGCTGATCCTCAACACGGGGGCCTCTCAGGGGTGAGTGCTCAGTCCCCTCCTGTACTCTCTGTTCACTCATGACTGCATGGCCAGGCACGACTCCAAAACCATCATTAAGTTTGCTGATGACAACAGCGGTAGGCCTAATCACAGACAACGATGAGACAGCATTTAGGGAGGAGGACAAAGACCTGGCCATGTGTTGTCAGGACAACAACCGCAATGTGATCAAGACAAAGGAGATGATTATGGACTACAGGAAAAGGAGGACCGAGCACGCCTCCATTCTCAACGACAGGGCTGAAGTGGAGCAGGTTGAGAGATTCAAGTTCCTTGGTGTCCACATCACCAACAAACTATCATGGCCCAAACACACCAAGACAGTCATGAAGAGGGCACAACAAAGCCTAAACCCCCTCAGGAAACTGAAAAGATTTGGCATGGGTCCTCAGATCTTCAAAAGGTTCTACGACTGCACCATCGAGAGCATCCCGACTGGTAGCGTCACTGCCTGGTGTGGCAACTGCTCGGCTTTCGACCGCAAGGCACTACGGAGGCTAGTGCGTGCAGCCCAGTACATCACCGTGGCCAAGCTTCCTGCCATCCAGGAGCTCTATACCAAGCGTTYTCAGAGGAAGGCCCTAAAAATGTTCTAAAGACTCCAGCCACCCATGTCATAGACTGTCTCTGCTATGGCAAGTGGTACCGGAACGCCAAGTCTAGGTCCAAAAGACTTCACAGRTTCTACCCCCAAGCCATAAGACTCCTTTACAGCTAATCAAATGGCTACCCAAACTATTTGCATTTCTCCCCTCCTCCCCTCTTTTACACTGCCGCTACTCTCGGTTTATTATGTGTGCAGTCACTAGCTCTACCTACATGTACATAAACTCAGCAAAAAAATAAGTCCTCTTACTGTCAACTGCGTTTATTTTCAGCAAACTTAACCTGTGTAGATATTTGTATGAACATAAGATTCAACAACTGAGACAAACTGAACAAGTTCCACAGACATGTGACTAACAGAAATTGAATAATGTGTCCCTGAACAAAGGGGGGGGTGGGGGGAGTCAAAAGTAACAGTCAGTATCTGGCCACCAGCTGCATTGAGTACTGCAGTGCATCTCCTTCTCATGGACTGCACCAGATTTGACAGTTCTTGCTGTGAGATGTTACCCCACTTCCACCATGGAGCCATCCTGTCTTGCATGAAATCATGCACAGAACGAGCAGTAATGTCAGTGTTCTGTCATGGCCAGCGACGAGCCCGTATCTCAATCCCATTGAGCACGTCTGGCACCTGCAAGTTCCCGGACATTTCTGGGGGGAATGGCTCTAGCCCTCAACCTCCGATCCAACAGGTCCCAGACGTGCTCAATGTGATTGAGATGCGGGCTCGTCGCTGGCCATGACAGAACACTGACATTCCTGTCTTGCATGAAATCATGCACAGAACGAGCAGTATGGCTTGTGCCATTGTCATGCTGGAGGGTCATGTCAGGATGAGCCTGCAGGAAGGGTACCACATAAGGGAGGAGGATGTCTTCCCTGTAAGGCACAGCGTTGAGATTGCCTGCAATGACAACAAGCTCAGTCCGATGATGTTGTGACACACGGCCCCAGACCATGACGGACCCTCCCTCCAAATCGATCCAGCTCCACAGTATAGGCCTCAGTGTAACGCTCATTCCTTCGACGATAAACGCAAATCCGACCATTACCCCCAGTGAGACAAAACCGCGACTCGTCAGTGAAGAGCACTTTTTGCCAGTCCTGTCTGGTCCAGCGGCGGTGGGTTTGTGCCCATAGGCGACGTAGTTGCCTGTGATGTCCGGTGAGGACCTGCCTTACAACAGGCCTACAAGCCCTCAGTCCAGCCTCTCTCAGCCTATTGCGGACAGTCTGAGCACTCATGGAGGGATTGTGCGTTCCTTGTGTAACTCAGGCAGTTGTTGTTGCCATCCTGTACCTGGTGTGATGTTCAGATGTACCGATCCTGTGCAGGTGTTGCTACACGTGGTCTGCCACTGCGAGGACGATCAGCTGTCTGACCTGTCTCCCTGTCTTAGGCGTCTCACAGTACGGACATTGCAATTTACTGCCCTGGTCACATCTTCAGTCCTCCTTGCAGCATGCCTAAGGCACGTTCACTCAGATGAGCAGGGACCTTGGGCATCTTTCTTTTTGTGTTTTTCAGAGTCAGTAGAAAGGCCTCTTTAGTGTCCTAAGTTTCCATAACTGTGACCTTAATTGCAGACGTTAGTGTCTTAACAACTGTTCCACAGGTGCATGTTCATTAATTGTTTATGGTTCATTGAACAAGCATGGGAATTAGTGTTTAAACCCTTTACAATGAAGATCTGTTAAGTTATTTGGATTTTTACTAATTATCTTTGAAAGACAGGGTCATTTCTTTTTTTAGCTGAGTTTATTACCACGACTAACCGGTACCCCGTGTATATAGCCTCGCTAGTGTTATTTTACTGCTCCTCTTTAATTATTTGTTAATTATCTATTTTTTACTTAACACGTATTTTTCTTAAAATTACATTGTGTTGTGTTGGCTTGTAAGTAAACATTTCACTCAGGTCTACTACACCTGTTGTATTCGGCGCATGTGACCAATACAATTTGATTTGTTACTTTCTCTTACGTTGTCATAACAATTGTATTTCTTTGTTTGTCTTTGATGTTACTGTCTTATATTTGATTCAATAAAAAGTCGCCACTCAACTCAATCGTAAATCGTTGAGTTTTAGGCTACTAGCTAAGTTAACGTTCTCGCCGTATCCTGTTACCTTGGAGGGTTGTTATCTAGSTAAGTTAACATAGCTGGTTTACAAAGTTATGTATCCAGAAGAAGACGTTATCTACTCACCAGTATTTTACAATGGCTGTAACTTGTAAGGGGTTGGCCTGGTCGGGGTAGAGGAGCCTGCATTCCCCGTAGATTGCCTGCAGACCCGGGGGGAAGAGTGACGCCAGGCCGGGGGCTGCTGGTCCGCWGGTAGGCCGCACTTCGTCCATCCCCTACTGCTTCAGAAAGCTGGGAATACCTCCAAGGGCAACACAAATTACTTTCTTCGGGAAGATAAGGGAGAATCCCTCGGCTTACTGTTGGTTGATGGAACAACAGTAACTGTATTTTGAATTGTTGATATTGTTTAGAAGCAAAAGTAAACTGTCGCCCCACGATTGTTATCCCCAGTCAATGTTGTTCGCTCCCACCTATGAAAACTTTTCCTCATTGGTTTGGGCTGTAGAAAGGAACGGAGGAACTGGTCAAGTTCGTTTTGCATGTCCCGGTGCCCCGTTCGAACGGGGTTTACATCATTTTAGATCATTCAATTGGTCTTAAGTGAGACATCCACTCACCCGGGGTTACGGGACATGCGCCACTAATTGAGTGATGTTTACTCAATCCAATCAAAGTGCCATTCTTGGGTAGGCGGTTCCAAATACAGAGATGTGGTTGGCTGAACAATTGTCAATCATTACCTGAGACCCTTTCGCAAGAACATGAACAACTTTTCCTCAAGTTTGTGATCACATTACAATTGATCATAATGTGTGTTTATTTTTGAGGGTGAAAAGTTCTGAATGTTGCAGTTATTTTCGCCCCTAAGAAAATACATGTTCAATACCAGATATCATATTTATTTCCAATGCAAAGTTATTTACCCTTATTTTACAAGGCAACGACCTGGCGAAAAGAGTTACAGGGGGGAGGAGAGGAGATGAAGTTTGAGATGATTTGGTTCCCATGATGGTATGAGCATAGACATTAAAAGGGTATGAGGGCCATTTTGGGAATTTAGCCAGCAAAAYAATATAATAGATTTCAATATATTTAAAAGCTATTCGAAATACATGAAGATACATTTGCATCTTTCCTAAAGTGCATGTAATGCCTTAAAACAGGGATGGCCATCTTCGGTGAACTGATTGGTGTCACAGCCCCAGCTAACACACCTGACTCCAATAATCAACTAATCATGATCTTCAGTTTAGAATGCAATTAGTTTAATCAGCTGCGTTTGCTAGGGATGGGAGAAGAGTGTGACACCACACCACTCCGGCCCCCAAGGACTGGAGTTGCCTATCCCTGCCTTGAAATGTATTCCAGAGATGCATGTACATACATTTGCATCTTTGCTCAAATGCAATATTCCAGAAATGCATGGCTATGGTATCAAGTCTACAGAGAGGCGCAGCGGTCTAAGGCACTGCATCTCAGTGCTAGAGGTGTCACTACAGACCCCGGTTCGATTCCAGGCTGTATCACAACCGGCCGTGATTGGAAGTCCCATAGGGTGGCACACAATTGGCCCAGCGTTAGGGTTAGGCCTTCATTGTAAATAAGAATTTGTTCTTAACTGACTTGCCTAGTTAAATAAAAAGCCAAAACTTTGGCAGTGATATAATTAGTTCGCTGGGAAACCTATTGCTATTCTTAGTTGTTTTTCTTGACATGGTCAAATAACTCAAGCATAGATTGGTAACTTTTTTTCTAATTTGGCACACAGAAACTACTGGCCAATTGTAACTTGGTCAAAAATAATGGCACAAATGGGCCTATAGGTGGCGCTGTTGTAAGCAATCTCACTTAAAACCTCATATCCGCTGCCCCGTTTGACCTAGAGCCTTAAAACTGTGCATGTCAGTGTCTTTCCTCATGCTGAACAAATTTGCCTCAATGACCCATCTTTCCTCATGCTGAACAAATTTGCCTCAATGACCCATATTGTCCGTCAGAATAGATTTTCCTCCATCTTGGACATTTTGGAAAACCTTTGAAAAATGTATTCTCATAGGTCCAAATTACACCAAATTCGGTATGGCCATGGTACATCTCTTAACTTAGTTGAGGGATTGGTTAAGAGATGGCTGAGTTATTGATACTTCATAAAATCAGATTTTACATGTCCATTTAAATCCTTTGTAAATCCACTTCAACTTGAAACTGATTTGGATCATCATAGCAGGCACATGCACAGATAGGGCACATGCCCCTTTGCCTTTCCAGTCTCCAAAGTGTCCTTTTCGGTGGTGGTATAACTTTTTGGTTATTGTTGTTCTGAACCCACTGCACGCAAGTCATCAATACATTTTCATTGTGCTTCACAACCTAAAAAATGTAACATCTTGATTGTTGATCAATGACCAGTCATTAGCATTGGTGCGCATATCCAGATCAGTGATGAGAAATAACTTATTTTATTTCCTACAGTTTGGCCTGGCAAACACAGTAGGCATCATCCATATACAATTGCCACACCCTGATCTGTTTCACCTGTCTTTGTGCTTGTCTCCACCCCCCTCCAGTTGTCACCCATCTTCCCCATTATCCCCAGTGCATTTATACTTGTGTTCTCTGTTTGTCTGTTGCTAGTTCGTCTTGTCAAGCCTACCAGCATGTGTTTCGCCGTGGTCCTGTGTCTCGCCTAGTCTGTTTTCTTAGCCCTCCTGGTTCTGACCTTTTCAGTCTGCCCTGACCTCGAGCCTGCCTGCCGCCCTGTACCTTTTTGACTCTGACCTAATTAATGAACTTCTCCCTGTCCTCGACCTGCCTATTGCCTACCCTTTGTATTTTAATAAATATCGGAGACTCAAACCATCTGCATCTGGGTCTCGCCCTGTGTCGTTATATAAAATATAGTTTAGCAATCTACTACTGACTCATCTTTGCCTAGAACAATAGGCTACCTGGAGATTTGATTGATCATTTTCGTATTTCAGATAGGCCTAGCTTGGGTGGCTACTGTCCATATGTTTAACAGTGTACATGAAATACATGATACATTACAGAATAACACAGAGTAAATGACTATCACCAATAGGCTAAGACTTAACGAGGTTACACATGTGTTCAGTTCAGAATGATCTTTAAGAGAAAAAACTATGTGTGTCTGAAACAAACAGGAGCTTGGTAGTGTCATGACTCTCCTGTGGGGATCCAAAGATCAGGTTACAATGGAGCAACGTCTACAGATCCCTCTCACCCGCAGAGGGGAGGAGGGATTGGTGTGGGGGTTTTATGACACCTCACACCAATTGTAAATTGTATGCAGCAGATGACTCTTTTTGGTCTCTGTATGGGGATTGGAATGTCTCTTTGTTACAGAGACATTTTGCAGCCCAAAAACTCTAATGTCCAAAAGTGAACACTGAGACAATATATTTCAACATCCGAATGTGGGGAATGAGGAGAGATATGGGAAATGTATGTACAGTGGGGAGAACAAGTATTTGATACACTGCCGATTTTGCAGGTTTTCCTACTTACAAAGCATGTAGAGGTCTGTAATTTTTATCATAGGTAACCAGACTTCAGATGACTTTGAGAGACGGAACTAAAACATATACAAATCCAGAAACACATCTGTAATTTTTAAGAAGTCACTGTTGCATTTTTATTGCAATGACAGCTGAAGTTATTTGATTCACCTAACCAACCAGAATCCAAGAATCCGGCTCTCACAAGATGACCTGATTAGCTTAGGATTCTTTAAGAAGTCCCTCCTGTTCTTCAACTCATTCCACCTGTATTTAACTGCCACCGGATGTAATTGAAACTCGTTTAACCGACATTAGTATAAAGACATCCTGTCCACACAGCTTCAATCCAAATCAGACGTCCAACCTCTCCAGCAACTGGCCAAACCGACTCAGGAGAGCTGTAGTTTAAGACATCAGGGAGATTATATAAAGTTGTAGGACCGGTGCCACAATTGCTTGGATGGGCTATCAGGACAATAGCGCGAAGACGGCCTGGTGGACGAAAGGCAAACAACTGTCTTTGAAGGCGCAATGATTTATCAGAAGAATTATAGAAGAAAATACGAAAAGTTCAAGATGATGGTCACTATATCAACCGCTCGGTCTGGCCGGCTCCATAAGTCATCAGATAGTCTTCAGCGTCGTCGGTAGGGGAGCATCAATGATCATGAGGAAGGTGAGGGATCAGCCCAGAACGTACACGAGGGCAGAGACCTGGTCAGTATGGAGCGCTGAAGAGAGGCTGGGGGAGCCACAGTCGTCAAGGAAAAACCATGAGTACACACTACGCCGTCATGGATTTCTAAAAATTCCTGCAGCGCAACACAAGGTCCCCCTGCCCAAGAGGCGGCATGCCTGTCCAGGCCCGTCCTTGAAGGTTCTTTGCCATCATGCACCATCTGGATGATGCCACCGACGGCAAATGACAGCATTGTTCAATCGAACGTCTGTGTCTTGTCTCGTGATTTGCAGAAAATAGAGCTTAATCTTCTGGTCTAAACACCTCCACCTCGCGCGTCTTGTGTTGAGAAAGGAATGCAATCTAAGGATGCCTAGTACTACCCCACAAGAACACATCCATCCCAACCGGGCGGGCAGAAGCGGGGAACGACTGTAAGATCATGCTCTTCTCACGCGAGTTTAGAAATTTTGCAACCCTACTACGGACGGTCAGAATTCTATATATGTACGATTCGGATCACACAACCAATGCCGCCGAGGCATCCGCACCTCTTCGCACCACTGTCGGCGACCCCATTCACCGCACAACATAACACACTTCACGCGAGAGGTTTCATCGGCCCATCGAGTCGCGCCATCGAGAGTCCGGTGACGGACGCCAGGTGCCGTGAGTGTAAAGAACAATTGAGGCGGAGCGACGCGTGCGCGGAACTATATGACGCACGTTCCCCGACACCCTAGCGATCGCAAAGACGCGCCCGCGGCACAACGACCGCAAGGGCAAATACGACTCTGACTTTAAAAAGAAACCCTCCGGACCACAACACCCCGCCCTCCTACCCACAAGCACACCCCCAAAACAATATAAGGTGTGTGTGTGGGTAAGTGTGGGTGTGTAACCTTCAGGCATAAGGTGAGGTGTGGGGGTTGGCAACAAGGGGGTATTGATGTGCGATCGGGGGGTTGGTGGCGTGTCTAACGGCGGGGTACGTGCGTGCCGCACTGGTGAATTATAGATGTAATATCGGTAATCATCTGTAGAGTGTCTATGTCAATATACGTGTGTCGCTTCGGTATTTGGATATTATACGTGACCATACTTGCCCGCCTTTGACCCTCTCTGTGGATGCTATCCTTCGTAATATCTTTTCTGCAAAGGGACAGGAGCGGGAGGCTGCAGCCGTATGACGGGAGAGGATGGGATGGCCCATGGTAGTTTCCGCGGAGATTTGAAGAGAACCAAAACCTCCTTTCCTCAGTAACGGGAGGAGAGTGTGAGAGAATGTGTGTGTGTGTGTCGCGTGGGTCGGCAGGGTTTGTGGGATTGACAACGACCGAAAAACAGCGAACACCAAGTGGATACACTAAAAGGAGTGAAGCTAACACGTAAGAAGTTATCTCAAAGTCCGGAGCTGGCCTACCATCTCCAGACCTGAACCCAATAGAAAAAATCTTTAAGGAGGAGCTGAATCCCGTATTTTGCCCAGCGACAGCCCCGAAAACCTGAAGATCTTAGGGAGAAGGTCTGATATTTGGAGGAAAGTAGGCCAAAATCCCTGCGCTGCAGTGTGTTGCACAACTGGTAGCAAGACTACGGAAAGTATGACCTCTGTAATTTGCAAAACAAAGTGTTTCTGTACCAAATATTAAGTTCTGCTTTTCTGATGTATCAAATACTTATGTCATGCAATAAAATGCTAATTAATTACTTAAAAATCATACAATGTGATTTTCGGGATTTTTGTTTTAGATTCCGTCTCTCACAGTTGAAGTGTACCTATGATAAAAATTACAGACCTCTACATGCTTTTTAAGTAGGAAAATCTGCAAAATCGGCAGTGTATCAAATACTTGTTCTCCCCACTGTATATTTTATGTCGTCATTAAAAATGSTCTAAAAGTGATATTGTAACTTGAAGAGCTTTCACACTGTGTATATCAGGTTTACATCCTTTACGCTGTGTAGGAAATATCAAGGATGAAGAGAATATTTCTGTTAAGATAGGAATGTGATTTTAGTTTTCTAACGAGACCATAGTTTTTGATTATGTTTTGCTCCATAACTAGCCACGCCCGAGAGAACTCAGAGAGCGTGTCAGTATGACGGAAACAACCCTTTTACCCAAGAGTTTAAAAGACTGAGTTAAGAATTAACTTACCAGACTAGAAGGACTCAAGCTGCAGCTAGGTCTCCATTGGTCACGACCCTGAAAATCAACACAAGTTGAAGACGACAAAGTAGCCTCTAACAATCAATGTTACGGTTAGCTGTTCTAAGTTCTGTATCTAAGAAAGTGAATTTAAGTAGGACCATCCGGTTATTCTCTTCAAATCATCATCGATCACACTGCTCTCATCACAACTCTGTGGATCATCGACACAGCTGATTAACTGTCCTCAGAACACCACTCTTCCAGAACGAGTGAAAGTAAACACAGTCAACTAAGGAGAAGGACATTGTGACCTCTTGTGGACAATCAGAGCCTTACACTTACGAACTAAGGAGAAGGCCCAATCTAACACTTTTCACGAAGCGGAACCCTTTTCACGAAGGCCTGGGTCTAACAGAGATACACGACYAAGACCTTCAACACGTAAATACATGCATTACTTCTTATCCAAACAGGCGGCAGTTCGGGGCAAGGTATTAGGATTACTGTGAGCGTAGTTCCCAAATGTATCCAAGTGTTGTCTCTCTCTCTCTCTTTAACTCTCCATCTTTTGTAACAAGTGTCATATTGTGTTAGTCCGCAAGGGACCTCTTTTTTAATCAATAACCTATACCGTGTGTGTGTGTATCCTGTGTTATCATTTGGTTTGTTAGTAAATAAACAATCAAATACATTTGTGTGGTACGGAATGATCAGTAAGACTCTGGTTTGTGCAGTTTCAAGAAGTCTGTGACATTCAGAATGAGATTGATATGAGGTAATGATTAATAAGTGACTGTTATCGGTATATAACATATCTTTAGTTTAATTCGGGAGATGGTAAATATATAAACAACTTATTCCGTGGTGCCCCAAATTCCCAATGAACAATTTAATCGGGTAACAATTAAACATGGTTAATTGATTCAATAAATGACAGTTATCACATTAATGAGTCACGTCACGACGTAGCAAGTTCTCAACGTATGAACAAATTCACTGTCCTTTTAACCAAATTCAAGCAAACTCACGCGCAACCTGAATTAAAATGTCTTTGCACTTTGCTAGTTAAAACAAAAGACAGGAAAACACACCAGATTCTAATCAACTCAAAACTCTAGGGGAGGGTCTGGGTGGGCATCTGTCCGCGGTGGCGGCTCCGGCGCTGGACGAGGACACCACTCCACCATTGTCTTTGTCCCCCTCCTTAGCGTCCTTTGAGTGGCGACCCTCGCCGCCGACCTTGGCCTAGGAACCCTCACAAAGGGCCCCATCAGACTGAGGAGACAGCTCCGAACCGAGAGGTAGCTCAGGACAGAGAGGTAGCTAGACAGAGAGGTAGCATCAGGCAGGAGGCAGCTCAGGCAAGAGAGGCCAGCTCCGGACTGACACAAAATGGGCAGCCCGGACTGATAACTGGCAAAGCCTCCGGACTGGAGGGCAGTCATGACTGGAAGAGGCCAGTCATGACTGCAAGGGCAGCTCAGACTGCAGAGCTCGATGACTGAGAGGAGCTCATGACTGGACGGTAATCAGGCTCAATGATGGAGGCGGCTCAGACTGAAAGGAAATAACAATCATGCGACTTGAGTCAGGCTCATTGCTGGAGCTACCTGCCGATGCGGGCTATGCAGGCAGCTCCTGCTCGCTTAGGCGCGCTCTGGGCAGCTTGAATGGCTTAACGGGTGGCTTGGGCAGCTCCTGATGCTGCTGGCGGCATCTGAACAGCTCCTGTCTGCATGGACGGCTTCTGCGCAGTCCACCGTCCCGTCGACTCACATCATCCGCTGGCGCGAGCTCTGGACCAGGTCATTGACTGGGCTGCGGCGGCTCTGGCAGCTCCTGCCATGGCGCTGACGGACGCCTCGTGGCGCTCTACCATGTCACTGGCGGGCTTAACTCGTTCGCCTCGAATGCGCCGAGCTCCTGGAAATGTCCGAAGAGAGAGTGTACTGGCGGCTTTGTACGTTCTCCATAGGCGCAGGCTCGACGGCTCGGACAAAGGACGACGGGCGGGCTTCCTACGCTCGGACAACGGAGCGGCTTGACGCTCGGAATCGCAATCGATAGATAGATCAAACGAGAGCGCGCCACTCATATGGCGAGCTAGGGGACGCAAAGCAGGCAGCGCTATTGGCTAGTCTCATTGAATGGCGCTGGCAGGGCAGGCCATGCGGTCAAGACTGTACGGCGTGGGAGCAAGGCAGCTCGACGGGTCGCCGTCGCTGAGGCTCAGGAGCAGAGCTCAGCGGCGCCATCTGAGACATGGGCCCAGTGGCAGTCGCCACGAGGCGCGAGGGCAGTATACGAAGCTGGTGGCAGCTCACAGATGCGCCTGAGAGGTAGGACAGCTCAGATGGGTGCATGAAAGCAAAGAGGCCCCAGTCAGATGCGCTGGGCAGTGCGGGCAGCTCTGACTCATGAATGAGAAGCGACCATAGAACATCAAGACGACTAGCAACACACAACGTGGGACGCTGAGTGCTGGGGCCAGAAGTGTCTGAGGTTACCGGAACTGGAGACACGACACACTTAGGCGAGTTGCGGGAGGAGCAGGCACAGGCACACTTGGACCTCAAGGCGCACATAGGTGGTGCGTGGGTGGGTACCGGCACTGGTGGGTACGGGGCTGAGGGCACGCACCTCAGGGCCGAGTGCGGGGAGAGGAACAGTGCGTACAGGGCTCTGGAGATGCACAGAGGCTTTGTGCGTCGGGTGCCGCTGAAAACTGCTGGTACCGGGCTGGAGACACGCACACACAGGGAGAGTGCGTGGAGGAGGAACAGAGTTCTGGAGACGCACAGAGAAGCCTGGTGCGTGGTCTTGGCACCGATGGTACTGGGCTGAGGCACGCACCTCAAGGCGAGTGCGGGTGGGCGTCGGAACTGGAGGCCTGGTACGTGGCGCGGCACCAGGAGAGCTTGGTTGCATGGGGCTGCCACAGGAAGAGCTGGTGCGCTGAGGCTGGCACAGGACGTGTGCAGCGGAGCTAGGAAGGCGCACAGGAGGCCTGGTGCGTGAGAGGCTGCACAGTCTTCACCAGACGCTAGCCCCGCAACTCAGACGAGTATCGAGAGCTGACTCAGGTGACATCAAATCCCGATATGTTCCGTCGGCGGAATGTCGTGCCTCATGCACCAAACAGCAAATCTCTCATTTCTTCAATTTCCCATTAGATCTTCAGAAGTCGATCTACTTTGCTCACCTCCAATACCGCCCTCACTGGCTCTGGTTCCATCCTTGGCTCCTTACGGTAAGCAGGGGGAGTTGGCTCAAGTCTCCTACTTGACCCAGCTACACACCCCTTTATCTCCCCCCCCCAATACATTCTTGGGGGAGCCTCTCGGGCTTCCAGCCGCTCTGCCTTGCTAGCGCCTCATAATGCCGCCTCTCTGCTTTTGCTGCCTCCAGCTCTGCTTTAGGGCGGCGACATTCCTCTGGCTCTGCCCAGGGTCCTTTTCCGTCCAGCTCATCCTCCCATGTCCACTCCTGAACTCGCTGCTGCTGCTGCTGTCGCTGCTGCCCGTTGCTACGCTGCTTGGTCCGAGATTGGTGGGTGGTTCTGTAACGGCAGCCTTCCTTCTCTTCAAGAGAAGAGGAGGTGTAGCAGGGATCGGACCAACACGCAGCGTAGCCAGTGCTCAACATGTTTAATACGAAACTGTGAACACTTACAAATAACAAAATAATAAATGTGGCAAACCGATACAGTCCTAGCTGGTGCAGAGAAAACACAGAGACAGGAAACAACCACCCACAATCCCCAACACAAAACAAGCCACCTATATATGATTCCCAATCAGAGACAACACAAAACACCTGCCTCTGATTGAGAACCATATTAGGCCAAACATAGAAACAGACAAACTAGACACACAACATAGAATGCCCACCCAGCTCACGTCCTGACCAACACTAAAACAAGCAAAACACACAAGAACTATGGTCAGAACGTGACATCGTGTGAGACACTTACTTATGCTGTTTTCTGTTGGAAACACACAGCCGAGGGAAGTGGACACGGTTCGCTTTTGAAATACTCCCTCTACAAAGAGAATTCTTACCTCTGAATCCACTGATTCGGTCACTCATCTGCATAATGTTTCCCCTGCATGTTTGCGTTCAGTTTCCCAAATGTGTCTGTTACATGGGCAAGGAGACACATTTTCTTGGTATCTTACCTAGTTATTTTCTGATTATCTCACTTTGCTCTTTTGTAGCATTGGCCACTATGTGTGAGTTTTAAATACCCGTTCGCTCCTTGTTGCCTTGACAGATGCTCCCCACCCCTTGGCTGCAACCCTTCTAATTTAGTATACCTTGCACGCACAACCCATGTGGAATTTCAGGTCTCTGGTAGAGTTTGGAACTGCCAATCCGCGTTCAAGAACGCCAAGTTAATTTCAGCCTTGTGCTGCCCTTCAGTCACCCCAGAGTACACAGCTACTCCAGCTACTCCAGCTGCTCTCTCTTCATCTGATTACTGTTTCTCTCATAGTCCAAGAGCATCRGGTCATCGCGGTGGTGGCACAGGGCTACTCATTTCTTCTAACTGGAGATTTTCTCTTTTCTCACTCTCTCACCTGTCAGTCTGCTAATTTGAATTACATGCTGTCACTGTCACTTGTTCACTCAAGCTTAACATTGATGACAGCTATAGCCCACCAGTTGCCCTTGGAGAGTTCCTCATTGAGCTTGACACCTTGATAAGCTCATTTCCTGATGGCTCACCGCTCTTCGTACTTGGCGACTCTCTTTCCCCTCCTTGCCTCTTTTGACCTCACCCTTTCTCAATCCCCTCCAACTCACAAGGCAGGCAATACACTTGACCTCACCTTTACTAGAGGCTGTTCTTCTACTAATCTCACCGCAACCCCCCTCCAGGTCTCTGATCACTACTTTGCTTTCTTTCTGTCTCCCTTTCCTCCAACCCTAGCTACTCAGCCCCTACCCAGATGGTCATGCACCATCGCAATGTTCGCTGTCTTTCTCCCACTACTCTCTCCTCTTCTTTATTGTCTGTATAACATTTATTTTTTATTCATGCTATCCAATTGGTAGTTAGTCTTGTCTCATCGCTGCAACTCCCCTATGGACTCGGGAAAGGCAAAGGTCGAGAGCATGCGTCCTCCGAAACACAACCCTGCCAAGCTGCACTGATTCTTGACACACTGCTCACTTAACCCGGAAGCCAGCTGCACCAATGTGTCGGAAGAAACACCATCCAACTGACAACCAAAGCCAGCTTGCAGGTGCCCGGCCCGCCACAAGGAGTCACTAGAGCACGATGAGGAGAGGATATCCCGGCTGGCAAAACCCTCCCCTAGCCCAGACGACGATGGGCCAATTGTGAGCCGCTTCACAGGTCTCGCCGTCACGGCCAGCTGTGACGCAGCCTGGGATCGAATCCGAGTCTGTAGTCAAATCAAATCTAATTTTATTGGTCACATACACATGGTTAGCAGATGTTAATGTGAGTGTAGGGAAATGCTTGTGCTTCTAGTTCCGACCGTGCAGTAATATCGAACAAGTAATCTAACAATTTCACAACTACCTTATACACACAGCTGTAAAGGAATGAATAAGAATATGTACATATAAATATATGGATGAGAGATGGCCATGCGGCACAGGCAAGATGCAGTAGATGGTATAGAGTACAGTATATACATATGAGATGAGTAATGTAGGGTATGTAAACATTATATGAAGTGGCATTGATTAAGTGACTAGTGATACATTTTCTTACTAACAATTTTTAATTATTAAAGTGGCTAGAGATTTGAGTCAGTATGTTGGCAGCAGCCACTCAATGCTAGTGATGGCTGTTTAAAACTTCTTGTGAATAGGGGGCGCTGTTTTCACTTTGGGAAAAAATCGTGCCCAATTTAAACGGCCTCGTACTCTATTCTAGATCGTACAATATGCATATTATTATTACTATTGGATAGAAAACACTCTCAAGTTTCTAAAACTGTTTGAATTATATCTGTGAGTAAAACAGAACTCATTTGGCAGCAAACTTCCAGACAGGAAGTGAAAAATCTGAAAACGATGCTCTGTTCCAGGGCCTGCCTATTCAATTGCCTAATTTCTATAGATTTGCATGCACTGCATACGCCTTCCACTAGATGTCAACAGGCAGTGGAAGGTGTAATGGGGTGTCTAGCTTGATCTGAGGTCGAACAAGAGCTCTTGGAACGACGTGACCACAATTTCCTTTCTCTACCTAGGCGCGGGAAGGACATCAGCATTGGCTTCTGAAAAGCGTTCGGTATAGACGGTGGATGTCTCCGGCTCTGATTTTATTTGATAGATGTGATAAAAACATCATAAAGTAGTTTTTTTCAACCGAGTTGTATCAGTTTATTCAACGTTTATTGCAACTTTTGGAATTTTCCTTTCTTTGCGTCAGGAGAATTTGGGCATGTTCGCGCCACATGGCTAGCTAAGGTTGCTAATTCGACAGGAGAAAAGGACATTCTAAAACCAAACAACGATTTATTCTGGACAAAGGACTCCTTGTACAAGATTCTGATGGAAGCTCAGCAAAAGTAAGAACCATTTATGATGTTATTTCGTATTTCTGTGGAAAATGTTTAGTCCTATTTTCCTTCCTTTTTGCGGACGCTGTCTCGCTATAACGTAAGCTGTTTGTTATGGTAAAGTTATTTTAAAAAATCTAACACGGCGATTGCATTAAGAACTAGTGTATCTTTCATTTGCTGTCCAACATGTATTTTTTAGTAAAGTTTATGATGAGTTCTTTGATTAGATTAGGTGACTGTCCAAAATATCTCCGGAGAATTTTGTGCATTTTGGCTACGTATTCACAATGTAAAACCACGATTTGTACCTCTAAATATGCACATTTTTGAACAAAACATATATGTATTGTGTAACATGATGTTATAAGACTGTCATCTGATGAAGTTGGTCAAGGTTAGTGATTAATTTTATATCTTTTGCTGGTTTCTGCGAATGCTATCTATGCGGTGAATAAATGCGGTTGTGTGTTTGGCTATTGTGGTAAGCTAATATAATGCTATATTGTGTTTTAGCTGTAAAACACTTAAAAAATCAGAAATATTGGCTGGATTCACAAGATGTTTATCTTTCATTTGCTGTACACCATGTATTTTTCATAAATGTTTTATGATGAGTATTTAGGTATTTCACGTTGCTCTCTGTAATTATTCTGTCTGCTTTGGTGATATTTTTGATGGTAGCTGCAATGTAAAACTATGATTTATACCTCAAATATGCACATTTTCGAACAAAACATACATTTATTGTATAACATGTTATAAGACTGTCATCTGATGAAGTTGTTTCTTGGTTAGTGACTAATTATATCTCTATTTGGTCGGTTTTGTGATAGCTACCTATGCGGTAGAAAAATGCTGAAAATATACGGTTGAGTCTTTTGCTATTGTGGTTAGCTAATAGAAATACATATTGTGTTTTCGCTGTAAAACATTTAAAAAATCGGAAATGATGGCTGGATTCACAAGATGTTAATCTTTCATTTGCTGTATTGGATTTGTGATTTCATGAAAATTATGTTATATGATATCCCTGTCGCGTTAGGCTAGGCTATGCTGGTCAGCTTTTTTGATGGGGGGATCCCGGATCCGGGAGAGAGAAGCGGTAGAGGTTTTAACAGTCTGATGGCCTTGAGATAGAAGCTGTTTTTTAGTCTGTCGGTCCCAGCTTTGATGCACCTGTACTGACCTCGCCTTCTGGATGATAGCAGGGTGAACAGGCAGTGGCTCGGGTGGTTGTTGTCCTTGATTATCTTTTTGCCTTCCTGTGACATCGGGTGGTGTAGGTGTCCTGGAGGGCAGGTAGTTTGCCCCCGATGATTCGTTGTACAGACCTCACTACCCTCTGGAGAGCCTTGCGGTTGTGGGCGGAGCAGTTGCCGTACCAGGAGGTGATACAGCCCGACAGGATGCACTCGATTGTGCATCTGTAAAAGTTTGTGAGTGTTTTCGGTTACAGGCCAAATTTCTTCAGCCTCCTGAGGTTGAAGAAGCGCTATTGCGCTATTGCGCTTTCTTCACCACGCTGTCTGTGTGGGTGGACCAATTCAGTTTGTCCGTGATGTGTACGCCGATGAGTTTAAAACTTTTTACCTTCTCCACTACTGTCCTGTCGATGTGGATAGGGGGGGTGCTCCCTCTGCTGTTTCCTGAAGTCCACGATAATCTCCTTTGTTTGTTGACGTTGAGTGCGAGGTTATTTTCCTGACACCACACTCCGAGGGCCCTCACCTCCTCCCTGTAGGCCGTCTCGTTGTTGTTGGTAATCAAGCCTACCACTGTAGTGTTGTCTGCCAACTTGATGATTGAGTTGGAGGCGTGCATGGCCACGCAGTCATGGGTGAACAGGGAATACAGGAGAGGGCTAAGAACGCACCCTTGTGGGGCCCCAGGGTTGAGAATCAGCGGGGTGGAGATGTTTCCTACCCTCACCACCTGTGGGCGGCCTGTCAGAAGGTCCAGGACCCAGTTGCATAGGGCGGGGTCGAGACCCAGGGTCTTGAAAGGAACTTGAAGCGCTCAACCTGCTCCACTGCAGCCTCCTCGACGAGAATGGGGGCATACTCCATCCTCCTTTTCCTGTAGTCCACAAGCATCTCCTTTGTATTGATCACGTTGATGGAGAGGTTGTTGTCCTGGCACCACTAGGCCAAGTCTCTGACCTTCTCCCATAGGCTGTCTAATTGTTGTCGGTGATCAGGCCCACCACTTTTGTGTCATCAGCAAACTTAATGATGGTGTTGGAGTCGTGCCTGGCCACGCAGTCATGAGTGAACCGGGAGTACATTAGCGGACTGAGCACGCACCCCTGAGGAGCCCCCGTGTTGAGGATCAGCGTGGCAGATGTGTTGTTACCTACCATTACCATCTGGGGGTGGCCCGTCAGGAAGTCCAGGATCCAGTTGCAGAGGGAGGTGTTTAGTCCCAGGGTTCCAAGTTTGGAGGGTACTATGGTGTTAAATGCTGAGCTGTAATCAATGAACAACATTCTTACAGAGGTATTCCTCTTGTCCAGATGGGTTAGGGCAGTGTGCAATGTGATTGCGATTGCGTCGTCTGTGGACCTATTGGGCGGTAAGCAAATTTGAGTGGGTCTAGGGTGTCAGGTAGGGTGGAGGTGATATAATCCTTGACTAGTCTCTCAAAGCACTTCATGATGACGGAAGTGAGTGCTACGAGGCGATAGTCATTTAGCTCAGTTACCTTAGCTTTCTTGGGAACAGGAACAATGGTGGCCCTCTTGAAGCATGTGGGAACAGCAGACTGGGATAGGGATTGATTGAATATGTCCGTAAACACACCAGCCAGCTGGTCTGCGCATGCTCTGAGGACACTTCTAGGGATGCCGTCTGGGCCGGCAGCCTTGCGAGGGTTAACACTTTTAAATATTTTACTCACGTTAGCCGCGGTGAAGGAGAGCCTGCAGATTTTGGTAGCGGGCCATGTCAGTGGCACTGTATTGTCCTCGAAGAGAGCAAAGAAGTTGTTTCGTTTGTCTGGGAGCAAGACGTCGTTGTCCGCGACAGGGCTGGTTTTCTTTTTGTAATCCGGGATTGACTGTAGACCATGCCACATACGTGTCTGAGCCATCTGAGCCGTCTCGTGTCTGAGCCATTGAATTGCGACTCTACTTTGTCTCTATACTGACGCTTAGCTTGTTTGATTGCCTTGCGGAGGGATTAGCTACATTGTTTGTATTCAGTCATGTTTCCGGTCGCCTTACCATGATTAAAAGCAGTGGTACGCACCTTTCAGTTTTGCGCGAATGCTGCCATCAATATACACAGCTGTGGGATATAATAGAAGAGAATTCTCTTGGTAGATAATGCGATCGGCATTTGTATGTAAGGAATTCTAGGTCAGGTGAACAAAAGGACTTGAGTTCCTGTATGTTGTTATGATCACACCACAACTCATTAATCATAAGGCATACACCCCCGCCCTTCTTTTTACCAGAGAGATGTTTGTTTCTGGCGGCGCGATGCGTGAAGAAACCGGGTGGCTGTACAGACTCTGATAACATATCCCGAGTGAGCCATGTTTCCGTGAAACAGAGAATGTTACAATCTCTGATGTCTCTCTGGAAGGCAATCCTTGCTCAAATTTCAAATTTCGCCTACTGGGATCCGATCCATTGTCCTGGGTGGTGGTCCAAACAGAYGATCCGCTTCGGGAAAGTCATATTCCTGGTCGTAATGTTGGTAAGTTGACGTTGCTCTTTTATCCAATAGTTCTTCCCGGCTGTATATAATAAGACTTAAGATTTCCTGGGGTAACAATGTAAGAAATAATAAATTTAAAAAATGAAATACTAAAAGCTAAAAACTAAATTCTTAGTTTCCTAAGAACGCGAAGCAAGGCGATCATCTCTGTCTCTGTCGGAGTGCGATGCAGTGGGTTAGACAGCTCCGCCACTAAGGAGCTGTGCCACTTCTATCCTATTGTCTCTCCATTCTGCTAAATCCTTCTCCCTCCTGTCTCCTGATTCTGCCTCTTCGACCCTACTCTCCTCTGTTTCTGCATCCTATGACTCGCAATGTCTCCTTTCCACCCTGCCGGCTCGGCCCTCCCCTCCTGCTCCGTGGCTGAGTGACTCATTGCACGATTACAGAACAGGGCTGCGGGCAGCTGAGCAAAAATGGGGAAAACTAAACTTCCAGAGGACCTACCGTCCTTGCACTCCCTCCTCTCTACCTTCTTTTCCACTGTATCTGCTGCTAAAGCCACTTTCTCTTACTGTAAATTTCAAGCTTCTGCCTCAAACCGTAGGAGACTTTTTTCCGCCTTCTCCTCCCCCTCCCTCTCTGCTGACGACTTTGTCAACCACTTTGAAAAGAAGGTTGACAACATCCGCTCCTCATTCACTCAGCCTGTTGAATCCACTGGACCGACTCACACAGAAATACCCTACGCCTTGACCTCTTTCTCCTGCAACTAGTGAGGTCTGGCRTACCGAAAACCTGCCCGCTCGACCCCATCCCATCCAACCTTCTACATACCATCTCTGGAGACCTTCTTCCATTCCTCATGTAACAGTACTCTTCTTGCGTTGTGTACAATCAATCAATCCTCGACACGAACTCCAACTTGTAGCACCAGTCATGGAGCTTTATGCTGATAGAAACAGCACAAAATTGCAGGTCATACAATGCACGGCTCACCATCCAACTCTGCACTCACGCACGCTGGTTTGGTGCTTGTTCACTGGGAAATGTAGTTACCAAAATAATACAACAATTACAATATACAATATAATATTTTGAACAATGTACCTGATAGAAAGAGCACAAAATTGCACGTCATGCAATGCACGGCTCACCATCCAACTCTGCACTCACGCACTGTACAAAATATACGAACCCTCCCACCAGACACAGTAAGTTGCTAGCTAGTATTGGCGGGAATTCTCAACAACAAAATGCACAATAAATATTCACCAAAAAACGCTGCATCTTATGTGTGAGGTTCGAATAACATTTACAAACACATTGATATAAATTGTACATTTAAATCATCACTTAGGAGTATAAAAATCACTTTTGACGTACAGTGCTTTGCAACCAACAACTTACCGCTGGTTTGGTGCTTGTTCACTGGGATGATTCTGACTGAAACATCCTCCCTCGTAAGCAAGCTACGCAAACCAGCCAATAAGATGCCATGTTGAGTAGGTGAAGTCAAGACAAAACTAAAACCAAAAACCCATTGGCTTAACAATAAAGTGGCAAGGGGAATCACCAATATAACCCTGTTACACTCACTTCCCTCATCAACTCATCCCTGACCTCTGGCTGCATCCCCTCTGACTTCAAAATAGCCAGAGTCACTCCCCTCCTCAAGAAACCAACACTTGACTCATCTGATGTAAAAAACTATAGACCTGTATCAAATCAAATCAAATTTATTTAGCCCTTCTTACATCAGCTGATATATCAAAGTTCTGTACAGAAACCCAGCCTAAAATCCCAAACAGCAAGCAATGCAGGTGTAGAAGCACGGTGGCTAGGAAAAACTCCCTAGAAAGGCCAAAACCTAGGAAGAAACCCTTTCTTTTCTTTCCAAAACACTTGTGCATGCTGTCTCTGATAAACTCTTACACTATCTCTCTCAGAACGATCTTCTTGACCCTAACCAGTCAGGCTTCAAGTCAGGTCACTCAACCAAGACTGCTCTTCTCTGTGTCATGGAGGCTCTCCGCACTGCCAAACCTGACTCTCTCTCGCTCTCTTCTGTTCTCATCCTCCAAGATCTATCTGCTGCCTTTGACACCGCAAACCATCAGATCCTCCTCTCTACCCTCTCATGGCTGGGCGTCTCAGGCTCTGCATACTCTTGGATTGCGTCCTACCTGGCAGGCCGCCGCTCCATACCAGGTGACGTGGAGAGGATCTGTGTCTGTACCACTTACTCGCACTACTGGTGCCACCCAGGGCTCGGTTCTAGGCCCTCTCCTCTTCTCTCTATACACCAAGTCACTCGGCTCCATCATATCCTCACACGGTCTCTCCCAATGTTCCCTCAAATATTTTTCATTAGTGAGCAAATCTCAGGTCTGCTGAGAGCGCAAACTTGAATGTTTTGAAAATTCTGTGCAACTTCAGGCACGCATTTACTGTGAACACTGAGGCTGTACCCGCTTTAAGTTAGTTTTAACAGTGGTCAAGTAGACTACTGTGGTTATGTGATCATAATGTAGGCCTACCAGAGTGGACTACCATGAAAAACAATGGAGAAAAGGCATCCCATAACATTTTAACAAGGATATAGGCAGTCTAATCGTTCAGCATACAGTAGCAGCCAATGAATGTGCCTACATTCCATGAGACTTTGGAGAAAAAAAACATGCAGGGCTTGACATTAACCTATTTATACACTTGTCCTTCAGACAAGGAGATYACTGAAAATGTTGTTGTATTGTTTGATGCAAGAAACCCCTTTACAAAATAAAATGCATCATTATTCCCATACCATTATTACAGAAAATCTGACAAATTATGCTACCTTCTGTCTATTGGCTACTTAGATTATTCAAGCCTGTCCCAAAATACAACACTGCCCCTTTAAGACAAAAAAAACTCTTTATCTGACTAGCTTTTCAAGATGTCAAGAAATGCACCGTTTGTGCTCTTGTAAGAAGCAAGCACTCCCCACCCATTTCTGACTACAAATTATATATATATGGGCTAATAACTCACTAACTGGCAAAGGATATTTTATGATCCTTGGTTGCGGTCTGAGCAGATTATTTGTTGCGATTGCAAACATAATAAAATGMTGGTCCGATGGTCCAGGATTATGAGGAAAAACATTAAGATCCACAACATTTATTCCACGGGACAAAACTAGGTCCAGAGTATGACTGTGGCAGTGAGTAGGTCCGGAGACATGTTGGACAAAACCCACTGAGTCGATGATAGCTCCGAAAGCCTTTTGGAGTGGGTCTGTGGACTTTTCCATGTGAATATTAAAGTCACCAAAATTAGAATATTATCTGCCATGGCTACAAGGTCAGATAGGAATTCAGGGAAGCTGTATATGGCCCAGGAGGCCTGTAAACAGTAGCTATAAAAAGTGATTGAATAGAAGCTCAAAAGACGAAAACAACGTTTTTTTTGTCAATTGAAATTTGCTATCATAAATCATAAATGAAGTGAAGCCAGACACATCGGGGATGCAGCTACGCACGTCCTGCTTATCGAATTCCGAGGCGCATATTGAAGATGTTGGAAGAACTGTCCACGTTTACTTTTCGTCAGCCAACAAGATGAGTAAGCCTAACGAACAGCAAAAGAACTAGCCTAGGTCAATCTACTATCCCCCATAGTACAACAGTTGACATTCTACTTGTCAACTTGTCCTTCTGTGCAAGAAATAAATATTCCAAACATAGTCTGGGACAGTTGAGTAATGCTATAAATCCCAAATTAATACAACAACTAGCATCAAAAAAACTTTTAAAAGCAATGTGGCCGATGCAACAGATTAGAACATTTAGCTTAAAATGTTGATAAACTGTTTGTTTATTTCTTCACATTATAAGCGCAGCAATGCGCACACGACAGTAGGCAATAAGCGTGAATGTTCCAAAATGCAATCAATTAGCGGGAAAACATTTTCATGCCAGTCAGGTAGGCTATGTTGTAAAATAAAATTGTGAAAGTTGAGAAATATAGTAGGCCTAGCCTACAGAAATAGCAGGCCAGCAGCATACCACCCTCCATCCCACTGCTGGCTTGTTTCTGAAGCTAAGCAGGGTTGGTCCTGGTTGGTCCCTGCATGGGGGAAAAAATCCCCTAGGCCAATGATTGGGGACATTTCCCTGTGTAGGGTGCCATCTTTCAGATGGGATTTTAAACAGGTGACTCTCTGTGGTCACTAAAGATCCCATGGCACTTATTGTAGGGCTGTTAACCCTGGCTACATTCCCAATATGACCCTCATATAATCATGGTCACCTAATTGTTTCCAATTGGCTCGTTTATCCCCTGTAACTATTCCTGTAAGTGAGAATGTGTTCTCAGTCAACTTACCTGGTAAAATAAGGGTTAAATAAAAAAAAGAAAACAAGTGGTGTCCTCTTTTTAAGAGGCCATTAAAACTCTGTTTTGTCACGCAATTGCCTATAGAAATGTTGTGCAACATCAGCTCACGAGCTCTCATGAAGTTTGATTTTTGAATAACATTTGCATTGATGTCAGAGTAATTAGAGTGACAATAGGGTGCTGAGAACTAGGCATTTGGCAAGTTTGGTAATGACCATCAGTAGCATCAGAGCTTGGAGAAGTCTAGTTACCGTGACTAAACGGTCACGTGGTATTTGACTGAGGTCATGACTCGTGACTCCCTGTGGCGGTAATATGATCACCGTAACAGCCCTAGCATGACCCTGGACAACACCRTGTCATTCTCTGCAAACATCAAAGCAGTGACTCGTTCCTGCAAGTTCTTGCTCTACAACATCCGTAGAGTATGACCCTACCTCACACAGAAAGCGGTGCAGGTCCTAATCCAGGCACTTGTCATCTCCCGTCTGGACTACTGCAACTCACTGTTGTCTGGGCTCCCCGCTTGTGCCATCAAACCTCTGCAACTTATCCAGAACGCTGCAGCCCGCTTGGTTTTCAACCTTCCCAAGTTCTCCCATCTCACCCTGCTCCGCACACTCCACTAGCTTCCAGTCTAAGCTCGCATCCACTACAAGACCACTGAACAGCAAGCGGAATTGCCCCTCCCTACCTTCAGGCTATGCTCAAACCCTACACCCCAACCTGAGCACACCGTTCTGCCACCTCTGGTCTCTTGGCCCTCCCACCCCTCCGGGAGGGCAGCTCCTGCTCAGCCCAGTCCAAGCGCTTCTCTGTCTTGGCACCCAAATGGTGAAACCAGCTTCACCCTGAAGCTAGGACAGCAGTCCCATTTTTCGAAAGCACTTGAAACCCTACTTCTTCAAATAGTATGTTAAATAATCCCCCTCCTTACCTCGACACCCCCAAAAATAAAAATAATAATCATAATCATAACTAATTCCTGAACCAACACTTGCACTTGACTCCCCCTCCTTTCTAACTCTGACTTTTCTGATAGCTACTTTATTGAGGAAAAGTGTACTTAATATGCCTGTGATATGAGGTTAGCCCCCCTAGCTATCTTAATTAAACCAAGGCCTCATACCTTTCAAAGAGTTAATAAATTGTGTTATGATAAACTGTAAGGTCTCCTCTTCAGGAGACCTCTGTGTGTGTGTTAACACCTGTGTTGAGTGTTGTGCCCTTCAGACACTATCAGAAGGCGAAAACCGCCTACGTTCATACTCCTCCTGTCTGGGCCCCACCTGGCTATCTGAGGTTCTGAGAATACGACTGGTTTTCTGAGAACACAAGGCTGCCGCAGGCAAAGTTTGATGTCAAAATTTGCCCATAAAGGACCGCTGCGCCACCTTCCTGTTCAAGTGAGCACAGCACACAAATGTATTGCGTGGCACCGGAGGGGATAGCTGCCATTTTATTGGCTCTTGTACGTACATACCCAAACCAGAAGCCATTAATTACAGGCAACATTCTCACTGAGCTAAAGGGTAGAGCTGCCGCTTTCAAGGAGCGGGACTTTAACACGGAAGCTTATAATAAATCCCGCTATGCCCTCCGATGAACCATCAAACAGGCAACGCGTCAATACAGGACTAAGATCGAATCGTACTATACTGGCTCCGACGCTCGTCGGTTGTGGCAGGGCTTGCAAACTAGTACAGACTACAAAGGGAAGCACAGCCAAGAGCTGCCAAGTGACACAAGCTAAATAACTTCTATGCTCGCTTCGAGGCTAATAACACTGAAACATGCATGAGAGCATCAGCTGTTCCGAACGACTGTGTGATCACGTTCTCTGCAGCCAATGTGAGTAAGACCTTTAAACAGGTCAACATTCACTAGGCCAGACGGATTACCAGGACGTGTACTCTGAGCATGCGCTGACCAACTGGCAACTGACATTTTCAACCTCTCCCTGTCGGAGTCTATCATACCAACATGTTTCAAGCAGACCACCATAGTGCCCAAGAACACTAAGGTAACCTGCCTAAATAATTACTGACAAGTAGAACTCACGTCTGTAGTCATGAAATTCTTTGAAAGGCTGGTCATGGCTCACACCAACACCATTATCCCAGAAACCCACTCATATTTTCATACCGCCCCAACAGATCCACAGATGATGCAATCTCTATTGCACTCCACACTGCCCTTTCACATCTAGACAAAAGGAACACCCATGTGAGAATGCTATTCATTGATTACAGCTCAGCGTTCAACACCATAGTYCCCTCAAAGCTCATCACTAAGCTAAGGACCCTGGGACTAAGCACCTCCCTCTGCAACTGGATCCTGGACTTCTTAACGGGCCGTCCCCAGGTGGTAAGGGTAGGCAACAACACATCTGCCACGCTGATCCTCAACACGGGTTCCCCTCAGGGGTGCGTGCTCAGTCCCCTCCTGTACTCCCTGTTCACCCACGACTGCATGGCCAGGCACGACTCCAACACCATCATTAAGTTTGGAGATGACACAACAGTTGTAGGCCGATCAATGACGACGATGAGACAGCCCATAGGGAGGAGGTCAGAGACCTGACCGTGTGGTGCAAAGACAACCTCTCCCTCAAAGTGATCAAGACAAAGGGGATGATTGTGGACTACAGGAAAAGGAGGACAGAGCACGCCCCCATTCTCATTGACGTGGTGGAGCAGGTTGAGAGCTTCAAGTTCCTTGGCGTCCACATCATCCACAAACTAACATGGTCCAAGCACACCAAGACCGTTGTGAAGAGGGCACGACAAAACCTATTCCCCCTCAGGAGACTGAAAAGATTTGGCATGGGTTCTCAGATCCTCAAATGGTTTTACAGCTGCACCATCAAGAGCATCCTGACGGGTTGCATCACTGCCTGGTACGGCAATTGGTCGGCCTCTGACCACAAGGCACTACAGAGAGTAGTGCGTTCGGCCCAGTCCATCACTGGGGCCAAGCTTCCTGCCATCCAGGACCTCTATACCAGGCAGTGTCAGAAGAAGGCCCTAAAAATTGTCAAAGTCTTCAGCCAACCTAGTCATAGACTATTCTCTCTGCTACCGCACGGCCAGCGGTACCGGAGCACAAGTCTAGGTCCAAGAAGCTTCTAAACASCTTCTACCCCCAAGCCATAAGACTCCTGAACAGCTAATCAAATGGCTACCCAGACTATTTGCATGCCCCCTTCCCCCCTATTATATGCTGCTGCTACTCTCTGTTATTATGTATGCATAGTCACTTTATAACTCTACCTACATGTACATGTTACCTCAATTACCTCGACATCGGTGCCCCCGCACATTGACCCTGTACTGGTACCCCCTGTATTTTGCCCCGCTATTGTTATTTACTACTGCTCTTTTTAATGATTTGTTATTGTTATTTCTTACTTTTTTAGGCATTTTCTTAAAACTGCATTGTTGGTTAAGAGCTTGTAAGTAAGCATTTCACTGTAACGTCTACTCCTGTTGTATTCGGCGCATGTGACAAATAAAATCTGATTTGCAAAAATTATGTAATATGCCAGAGGTATGCATACTGTAGCTAAGAAAGTAATGTGTATGTTGTGTAGTAAGCTGTTAGTAGCCCATGTGCCTCACCCTAATAATTTGGTCTAATTTCACCTCTTAATTTCTCCCACTGTTCTGACTTGGTGGTGCACATGTAGTCTATAACCTGTTTTTGAGAAGGGTAATCATCAAATATTGTTAGAGCTTTGTTATATTGTTATATTGACTACGTACGTCCTAGCTCGCTCATTAATGTCTTAATCGAAATGACGGATTTCCTCTTATTCGCTTGTCGTCCCCTTATGCCATAGTGTGTACATCTCAATTGTCAGTAGAACCCACATTTGTTAAAGCAAGTCAGCCATATCAGCTATGCTTTTTTTAAAGGCAGTAAATGAGGCTGACTTGTTTTGCTGCCAGACAAGGCTCCGCTGATAGCCAGGTGTAGCAGCGGTAAGYTGTTGGGACTGCWGTTGGGACAGCTTTATGTAGTCCCTAACAGTTTGTGGGCACCATTTGTCACCATTATAGTGCAACTAATGTATTGTTTAGTGTTGTGTAGTGAAAGTGCTTGCATGCATCCCACAAATTATATATATTTTTTGCCCCACCAAGATTTACGTGCTAAAATCACCACTGCCAAGGACACATCATTATCGTATAGATCAGTCTGTTACATAGTTACAATATTTCCCTGCCAGAGAAGATGTATTTTTGTAATATCGATCTTGTTAGAATACTTTGATTTTAAGTGGCTGCTTGATACGTTTACTGGAGTGGAGATATACTGCATAACTGGAGAGATAGAAATCATGTTTATATGCAAAATAGCATTGTTTTGTATGGTGAGTTACATGTTGAAGGGATGTCAGACAAACACACTAAGGCATTGGATCTATTCTGTAGAGATAGAACCAACAGCTGTCTGTGCAGAGGATTTCTGTTTAGTGGTTTTCACACAGGCAGTTATCTGTTAGGCRCCCTAGTGTTCATATTTCTCATCTATTAGTAGATATGTATTGGTTGTTTTAATTTTATGAAGTCAATCATGTCTGATCTACCCTCCTACAGTTCTCAGCCATGTCCTGCTATTAGCCATAGTACATCTGCAAGCCTTTAAAGTGAGGGAAAACAAATGTCTTCTATGTGTGAAACTATTCCTAAACCCTGTCTTACACCTAGAGCAATGTGTAAGGGTACGTCTGCCTATTGTTTGTGTGTGAAGGGGCAGGGCATATCTTAAGAATAACACAATTCAATGAAATACCATAGCCTCTGATGGCCAATCAACACTGGGCATAACATGAGATGTCAGACTCAGAAATGTACAATTGATTTGATAAAAATCCAACAAATGAGACTTAATAATACCAAAAGTGTTTTTATTTATAGAATCTGAAAATGTACAACAAAAATGTTCAAAGGTAATATCTCAAATGATCAATTAATTAGCCAGCTTTCATTTCCCTAAATAGTACAAAACTGACCATATTTTTTTTGTGCGGCTACTTTCAATAACCTATGTTCAATGTTAGCTTGAGTGTTTCTCAAAGCTACCTGGCTAACTTATTTATCCTGATTTGTTCAAATCCAACCCAGCCAGAAGAGCAAGAAAACCAATACATTAACACCAACCTGGAAACCCCATTTACAATTAGGTTTAATATGTTATCCAAATAAACGATAGCATGCAAACGTGAATGTATATCCACTTCACCAACAAAAAGAGTACATTTCAACTCTGAAAGTCAATAGTAAAAAAATTCAGTCAACTGATGGTGCTGTAACCATGTGAAGAAAGTACGTAGGAAACTATGGCAGGGATTCATTCAAATCAGCTTTAGACCATTGACAATTAAAAGGTATTTTCTGACTGAACCGACATATGTACCARTTACAGTGAATGCGGTTTCCGATCGGATTGGGTCCCAGCCTAAAAGCTTAGTTATCCATTTCCACTCAACCAAACACTTGTTACAATAATAATAAAACCATCTTAGGATCTTGATTGTATTTAATACATTGCAATTGATTCTTTATAATGAAACCAAACACTTCCGCAGCCGAAAACAAGAGCTCGCTCCAACAGGCCAAAGAGAGTAGACTAATCCCTAGGACATGGTTCAGTAACCACAACCCAAACATGGCCACAGTCAAAGATCAAAAATGAGGTCCATATTCGTGCACCTTTCATCCATAATTTCCCCCCGGTATTTTTCTTCCCACATCCCTAAACAACTTTGCAGTGGGATAGAGAATCTGAATTTCATGTTTCCTATTGGTACAAGAACATCTTTATTCCCTAACAAAACATTTATTAATCAGATATCCAGTCCCGTTACAACTTCTGTTTCTTTTTGGCTGGTTTGATGGGGATTATCTCTTCGTCCAAGTCTTCTTCTTCACTAGACAAGTCAGAGTCAGCGTTGTCAGAGGCTGGTAGAGGGGGACACAAGTTATCAATCACTAGGAAAAAAGCAGTTCCTCGGTTAGGACTGTGAACTCTGTCTCACTGCCAACAGGTCAGAGAACTTAAGACTATCCCTTTCAAAGAAAAGATTCATCTATTTTGAATGTTATATAGTTTTTTGTGCATCTCTAAGCACTGTACCCATTCCCAGGGTCATGTTTTCATGTGTATTTGAGCCATTGCCGCTCAAATAGGCAGAAATACAGCCGGTATGACGAGTTTTGCATCATATGATGGGTGAATCTTCTCCTTTAATGTATATGTGGTCATGATCATGTCCTTACAGGCCAATTATTAAAGCAATAATTTTACCAATGAGGTGCAGACCGCTAACGGTCACTGGTCCGGTACCCGACTTCAGTCTAATGGTGACAGGGGCCTTCAGCTCAAACTCCCCAAGACTCACCTGAGGAAGACAATTGAGATTCCCAACCACACACACACCACAAGGCAGACCGGCAAGGCAGACATTTAATCCAAAATCAACCCCTAGCCCTTTCAGATCCACACAAATGCCTAACAACTAGACAAACATCTGAAACCTCAGTGTTACGGGTGGCCAGTGCATTATGAGATTGTTTCATTTCCCACATGTGGAAAGTCAGAAACTTTACAAATAAGCAGTGTGTAGGAGAATGTAGAAGTGTCTTCTTTTGAATCTCATGTTTCCTTCCCCTCCCAGTCTGAAGTAGGTGGTGGTGTATGTGTGCCACTCACCATTGGCAGGCAGTTGATATGGAGGTTGGCGACAGGTACAGAAATAGTTTTCCCCTGGTGGTTCATAGCAGTCACCTCCACCACATTACTCTCCTCCTTCGCTCCCTCTCCCAAGCAAACCTAGAGATGTATACAATATTTGTAAAGCAGGGACTTCACTCCCTCAAAATAGAATCATACAGTGGATTTGAAGAGGCATTACATAATTGATTCACTAACGTTTCTGTATCAGAGGCATGTAAACTATGCTAGAGCAACATAACTCTGGATCCTGGCACACCTGATACCACTGGTTCCAATGTCATGAGTATCATGTCTTAGAAAAAAGTTAGTCTAATTGTAAAGAGAGTTAAGTGATATAGTTAGCTAGCTTAAAGTAAAACCCACCGTCCGTAGCTCGAGAAAGTGTTCCAAATCCTCCTCTTCGTCCCCTTGGAATGTGTAGAACGGTACTTTGGAGGATAATTCACAACCTACGAAGATACAATGTTGCAATTTTAGCTAACGTTACACGTGTGGTTCAGAGACGGATGTAACATTAGCGCGTACAGTTGTGGTGTATAATAATTATGACAAAATCTAAATATATTTTAGCAGTCTTTCTTACAATATATTTCTCTCTAAATCGGTTACTCTCATTGTAAAATAAAAAATGCAATCAAACAAGATCCAAAATACAACGTGATGGCATCCCCACGTGTGCTGCTACCAATAATTTTATACGACAGATTGTTTTGGAAAAGGTGATCCTTACTGAATACATAGCTCTCCAATCTCGATTGGCCAACACTCCCGTGGTCTTCCGAGCAGCAATCGTCTTCTCCGTGACTGTGCGACATTTTTGATTGTGTGAAAATAAAGTAAATGTATTAGCTAGCTCGATGGAAGATCAGACTCGCATTCAAGAGATGCAACATATGACGTCAAAACAAATCGCGTCGCAGGCGTAAATACGTTTCAACGTGTGTTTGAAGGGGAGGGGCCAACGGGCTTTGGTTTGGGTCTGGAGTTTACTTGTTACAGCATCAGTTATTGTTGGTCTATCAATATAAGAAGTTAGAACAACTAATTCCTTATCATAAACTACGTTTCCATCCAATTGGCGACAGATTTTCATGCGAATATTCTAGAATCCACATAACGTAAGTATTTAAATACGTAAGTATTTACTTGCATTTTCCCATCAGTGGTGTTTCCACCAAATGGACTTGTGGCTAAAATCAGGGCGTGATTGCATAGTGCACACAACATATATTTTTCACTTAAGTTTTCATGCACCAAATAAAAAGTTAATATGTTTCCATCGCATGTTCAACTCTACTGATAGTTTTGTCACAAACACTTTTGCGTTAAATAGCAAATATGCCTACTTTGGTCTTGGCAAGTGTGCCCTAGCCAACAACTGGCAGATACAGTGCGGGTAGACTGTGCGGTACTCTACATGATGCTATTATATACAGTACCAGTCAAAAGTTTGGACACACATACTCATTCAAGGGTTTTTCTTTATTTTTTACTATTTTCTACATTGTAGAATAATAGTGAAGACATCAAAACTATGGAATAACACATGATATCATGTAGTAACCAAACAAGTGTTAAAAAAAATCAAAATATATTTGAGATTTGAGATTCTTCAAAGTAGCCACCCTTTGCCTTGATGACAGCCTTTGTACACTCTTGGCATTCTCTCAACCAGTTTCACCTGAAATGCTTTTCAAACAGTCTTGAAGAAGTTCCCATATATGCTGAGCACGTGTTGGCTGCTTTTTATTCACTCTGCGGTCCAACTCATCCCAACTAATGGGGATCCTAATAAATACTAAATACAGTAGTCTACATAATACCTGTTACATAGTTACAGCTATTTACTTGCTTGTTCTGCCCACTATGATGCCTCAGTTTGTATGCTGGCAATTTGCATATACTCCAGAATGTTATGAAGAGTGATCAGATTAATTGCAAAGTCCCTCTTTGCCATGCAAATGAACTGAATCCCCCAAAAACATTTCCACTGCATTTCAGCCCTGCCACAAAAGTACCAGCTGACATGTCAGTGATTCTCTCGTTAACACAAGTGTGAGTGTTGACGACGACAAGGCTGGAGATCACTCTGTCATGCTGATTGAGTTCGAATAACAGACTGGAAGCTTCAAAAGGAGGGTGGTGCTTGGAATCATTGTTCTTCCTCTGTCAACCATGGTTACCTGCAAGGAAACACGTGCCGTCATCATTGCTTTGCACAAAAAGGGCTTCACAGGCAAGGATATTGCTGCCAGTAAGATTGCACCTAAATCAAACATTTATCGGATCATCAAGAACTTCAAGGAGAGCGGTTCAATTGTTGTGAAGAAGGCTTCAGGCTGCCCAAGAAAGTTCAGCAAGCGCCAGGACCGTCTCCTAAAGTTGATTCAGCTGCGGGATCGGGGCACCACCAGTACAGAGCTTGCTCATGAATGGCAGCAGGCAGGTGTGAGTGCATCTGCACACACAGTGAGGCAAATACTTTTGGAGGATGGCCTGGTAGCAAGAAGGGCAGCAAAGAAGCCACTTCTCTCCAGGAAAAACATCAGGGACAGACTGATATTCTGCAAAAGGTACAGGGATTGGACTGCTGAGGACTGGGGTAAAGTCATTTTCTCTGATGAATCCCCTTTTCGATTGTTTGGGGCATCCGGAAAAAAGCTTGTCCGGAGAAGACAAGGTGAGCGCTACCATCAGTCCTGTGTCATGCCAACAGTAAAGCATCCTGAGACCATTCATGTGTGGAGTTGCTTCTCAGCCAAGGGAGTGGGCTCACTCACAATTTTGCCTAAGAACACAGCCATGAATAAAGAATGGTACCAACACATTCTCCGAGAGCAACTGCTCCCAACCATCCAGGAACAGTTTGGTGACGAACAATGCCTTTTCCAGCATGATGGAGCACCTTGGCATAAGACAAAAGTGATAACTAAGTGGCTTGGGGAACAAAACATCGATATTCTGGGTCCATCTCCAGGAAACTCCCCAGACCTTAATCCCATTGAGAACTTGTGGTCAATCCTCAAGAGGCGGGTGGACAAACAAAAACCCACAAATTCTGACAAACTCCAAGCATTGATTATGTAAGAATGGGCTGCCATCAGTCAGGATGTGGCCCAGAAGTTAATTGACAGCATGCCAGGGCAGATTGCAGAGGTCTTGAAAAAGAAGGGTCAACACTGCAAATATTGACTCTTTGCATCAACTTCATGTAATTGTCAATAAAAGCCTTTGACACTTATGAAATGCTTGTAATTATACTTCAGGATTCCATAGTAACATCTGACAAAAATATCTAAAGACACTGAAGCAGCAAACTTTGTGGAAATTAATATTTGTATCATTCAAAACTTTTGGCCACGACTGTACACTTCAGGGCACAACGCGGGACTGTGAAGACATACACGCATACACATATTGTATTATTGTAGTACTGTACATTTTAGATTGTAATTTTGTAGTAAGAGTAATGTAACTATGTCATGTATGACGTATCATTTTATTTATGAAGTAGGCTGTTGTTTTGTGATGTAGCCTAATTGTTTAGTTCCTGTTTGGACCCCAGGAACAGTTGCTCAAGGCAGCAGCTAATGTAGCATTGACAGCAGATGCAAATCTAGCGCCCGTGCATGGTCGTCTAGGCTTGATGTGAATTCCCGGTAATACCTACACTTGTGTCCCCCGTGGACCGGCTCATATATAAAGCATCCTTCATTCAGGCTGGAGAAGTCATAATCTTCCTCTTTTGACTAGATTTATTGGCGTCAGGGAGGAAAAAAACGAGGAAAATATGCGTACTTTCTTTATGAAACACCATTTTTGTATTTTTTTACAATTTAGGATGTAGCACACCGCATTCAGCCAAATGTGTGCAACATTCTGCATTGTCAGAACATTCAAAAATGGTGGTGCATAAAGAAAGTAGGCCTACCCATGTTTCCACCTTCTCGAAATTAAAACTAGTTGAGGGAAATTTGCAGCCTGAATGGAGGATGCTTTCTGTTTGAGCCGGTCCATGGGGTACACGAGTATATTACTGGGCACATCCAGCCTAGTGCAGATATAGTGCACATGCACTGTCGGCTGCTTAGGCTATAACTAATGGGGATCCTAATAAATACTAAATACAGTAGTCTACACAATACCTGTTAAATAGTTACAGCTGTTTACATAACTCAACACCCAGTCATATCAGTAATCATAACAAATTTTTCACGAGTTCATACAATAATACACTACTCAAAACACTTTTTACATTGTTTATTAATATTATAAACCATCATTTTCCTTTTACATACACATTTTACAGAAATGAGTTACATTATCAGTAAACGTCCCKCTCAAAAAAACCTATGTCCCTATGTATGTATCATCAAATGCAGGCCTACAATAATCCCTTTCAACTGCAGCTATACTTTCAAAATCAGGAGGCAGAAAAAAAAGCAGTCGTCACAATAGCACAAGCAATGACAAAATGTCTGACGTTATGGAAAAGTGAATCCTTCAATATCAGTGGAGAACTGGAAGGATACATGTTTTATTCTCTCTGGGAAATTTACTTGACCACCACAGAATAACATAGTACGGAGGGTGACGTGTTGAATAGAGAAGACAAATACTTCAATCTAACTACTGTTTAAAATGTTTCAACTGATTCAGGCTTGTGCTCATTGAGAAATGACAAAAATCAGAAAACAAAACTGAGCTAACCAAATACTTGTCTTATTTCCCCKCTATTCCTTTACAGGTTTTAATTGACTTGTCTATTGTCTGCGGTGACGTCATAGGTTGAGGAAGGTCATCAAGCTATCAACTCCCCCCGGTGAACTAGACTGTAATATGGATGTGATTTTTTTCTTCTGATGTTTGCTAAACCAAACAAATCTAATAAGCATCATGCACAGCACAGATGTACTGTATGTAGCAGTATCAAAACATCACATTGGCAGGCAGCTAGGACAAAGCAACATGAGCTACGGCTGATCCTCCTGTTACAAAGAGAAGGCTTCATGTTAGGATCAAAGTGCTTTTTACTCGCTTTACATAAACAAAAACAGCAAAATGAGAAACACTTTGAGTATAAAACATTTAACACATATGTAGATACAAAAGGCCTAGGTATAGTATATCACTCCCTCCATTTCTCTTGACACAGCCAGGGCCAGTGAAGGTAGTCAGTCAATGTCACTCTAGCTTAACAACCCTAAGAAGGGCAGCAATGGTATTCAAGTGAGTGCAATGTTGTAGGACGTTGCAGATAGAAATGTGGCGTACAGAGCCGACATGGTTCCTCATTCTGCTTTGCATGGAATCGCGTCTGTTCTACACAGTATATTTCTAACTGAACATGATGTCCTGGATAAGATTCTGGTTAGTGGTTAGCATTCCTCAGCACATCATGGGAAGTTGAGAAATAGAGCAGCTGTATTATAGTGGGAGTGCTAAAGCATCTGCAAACTGTTTCGTCCTATTTTCACATTTTCTAACATTAAGATTTGGCTCATCTCTCTTGGCTTAAGAGCCAGAGCACTGGATTTGTGACTGAATCTAGAGACCTTTCAGAGCAGATGACCCACCCTTGAGGCAAGGTGCGTTCATTTTTAGCTCGCCTGGGGTACCGGAAGGTAGATTATTCCATGGTAATTAAATGTCAAAACTCAGCCCACCCTGGGCACCAAGATAGCTAAAATGAACCCACCCATTCTCAAGTCCCCTTATGTATATGTCAGGTGGATTGACAGTAGATAAGAGTGCGTGATAATCACCTGTGAGCTACAGTACAGGGCAATAGGCCCCTTGGAGATATCCACAGGTAGAAAAATCATATAGAAAGGCAATGAACCAAAAGGCAATACAAAAGCAATATATAAACATACTGTAAAAAATAGGGATGTGCATCTTTCCTTTTTAAGACGATTCTATACGTATCTAGATACGATACAGGAACGATACGTTTTAGTTTGAAACAATTCTGTGCCATTAGGTTTGATTAGAGAACGAATCGATGCGATTCGGTCGAGGAGATGCACTAACATTTGTTACATAAACACATTCATTTTCCATTCTAAATTAAAATCTGCTGTTGATGGAGCTAATGAGCTGGGCCTCTGTGTGTGTGTGTTTGTGTAAATTATGTATTTCTATGCGGTGTATGTACTATGCAGGCACCTGAGATGAGCCATAAAGGAGACTAGGCATCTACCACCCCACTACCATGTTTTTTGTCCCCCCACTGTTTCTGAAATCAAAATTGAGAAATTTAGCAGATTAAGTGTTAGAGCTAGCAATGTATCAATATTTATTGTTCACAAATTAGCTATGACATAGGCAATGAATATATAGCACAACTTTCTTTCAAAATCAAATGGTTTTGACCATTTGGAGTGATATCCTCTTGCATCGACCATGCCTCGCAAAAGTGATTGGTGTCCTTGTCATGAAATTATCAAATTTACCCTGTATATCTAAAAATGACCATCTACACTGATCGTTTAAAGTAAAACTATCAAAACTATTGCTGATGGTGAACCTGAATAATCAAAACAAAATCTAGTGTAAGCCCTGTTCAGCAGGTATAGCCAGATGAGTTGTCTCTGGTAGCTTACTTTTATTCCGGTAAAACACAATTTTCAACAGCACATAGATAGCAATAACGTAGCAAATTACATAGGTTGTCACTCAACTAATAAAGCCTAATATCATGCAAGCCATTTTAGCATTTGCATGCTGAAGGTGCCACACAGATGTGCAAGAGCAGGAACAGGTCGCCTACCTTGTGCAAAACTGGGCACTGTGCGCAGTTTGACCAACAGTGTGTGAATGCAGCCTGCAATTTGGGGCATTCCTGAATGTGGGCATTCTTATCCTGAATATGCAGATGCAGGAATACCAACATACAGGAACGCCACGAATTGCGGGCCGCAATTGCACCCTTCTCATACACCTTCCAAACCAAGATGTTTTTCCGCTTTTTCATTTAGCATCCCGATAACTTTTTGCCGACTTCTCTTTATATATGAAAGGTATTGCTGGCGACTTGGTTGCGGTACAGTTCTGCCTACGGCTTAGTATGAAATGTAGCCGTAATGCTGAGGCGGCATTGGCACGCTCTTAAGTTCTTGATGGTTGCTAGGCACCACCAGTTACTACTATCATCCTGGCAGTTCTAAACTTTGCGAGACATGTCACTTCACCCATCTTCGCATAGCCCACCATATACACAGTTTCCTTAACTATAACTGGATGGATCCATAAAGAATTATCGTTGGAATAGACATCACCGAATGACAAAAATATTGGAATAAAGTAGGCTAATCCAATTGAAGGCATCAAATTGTTGCTTACTGAAACTCCGTCATCCAACTGTTATAATACATTTCATTGACGCAGCAGCCTACATGCGTGTGGTCAACTATTTCAACACCGTTTCGCACTGCTTTGAGACAAGCATGGGGTCTTGATAAATCAATGTCAGATTTTTATTTTCACCGAACCTCTGGATATTGGTTAACTACAATTAGGCTGTGGTAATGTTAGCTAAGTTGAGGTGAGTGCTGCTCATGATCATCTTGTCTGGTTGGGTCATTTATTAGCACCGATCAGAACATTTTGCCAGCATGTTATGTAGCTTAACAAGTGAATTATTTTGCTAGTAGCCTAGGCCTACTCCCGACCAAAAGCCTGTGACTCGTCTTAATCAATCAATGTGATTTTGTTTCACTGAATCTCGTCTGTATATTTGGTTAATTCTCTGGCTGGGAAAATAAGTGGAGGTGGTATAGCTCATCGATCGGTTTGCTCATCCATCACTGATCAGAAACATTTAGCATGCAATAATGTAGCCCAAGTATGTTTCGTCTGTTTAATTAACAAAATAAATATTGATTTCACGTGCATGCCACAGCCATATAGGCCGCACAGACCAGTAACATAATTAAACTCAAAACATGGCATTCTATTATTTTTGGGGAAAAAATGGGTTTTGTTTCTTAGGTCCAGCCTAAAACTAATTAATAATGGATTTATTTGTGATGGCGTATATTCAATGGATTTATTAAAATTTACTCCATGTTTACTCCATGTGTAACTCTGTGTTGTCTGTTCACACTGCTATGCTTTATCTTGGCCAGGTCGCAGTTGCAAATGAGAACTTGTTCTCAACTAGCCTACCTGGTTAAATAAAGGTGAAATAAAAAAAATAAAAAAAAATAGGATGTCCACCCACATTGGCCCCACGTCTACTCCCACACTTGCCGGCATGTGCACGGGAGATATAAAAAAAGGCTTATCCTGGCAAGAATGTGGTAAAAATGTGACTATGAATTGGGCCCTAAAAACATTGCCTTTTTTTTTATTTTTTTTAATTTTTTTACAGGCAACATACCGTAAAGTCTGTCTAAAGGGTATCAGTTTGACTAGGCTACTGATATTGCCTGGGGTTGTTCGGCATGCAAAATGACTTGTAGATCAATGACTGTCAACACAGTTACATGCAGTTCGACACTGAAGGAAAGACGACGCATCAGTTGTCACAAAAGTTGAGAAGTATTTTCAGAAGGTAGAAAGAATGTAATATGAGCAAAACATTTTGGTGAACCGGCAATTTGTAACGTTTAAATCGTTTTCTGACCGATGCATGCTACATTTGGATCGGTTTGGGGTCCGTGGACCGGTACACTTATATCTTAAAACATTTTAAAATCGGGGACCGATGCGTATTGGTAAATCGTTACATCCCTAGTAAAAAACATGGCCAAAATCAAAGGGTTAAGGGAATAAACAAAACATAACATAAGTGACAACTTCCACATATTCCTTTCTCTCTCTTCAAGGTTATCCATTTCTACTCAGGTGGGTTTCAAGAAAACAACTCGTTACTTAAGTTCAGAAGTTTCCTCGAACACTCAAACATATGATTTCATCTGCATGTCTTGGTTAGGTAAACTATTGAGGAATCTGTAACACACCAGAAAGATACAATTTTTCAAACTCAAGAGTGAAATGGATGCACTAGAAAACAGTATAGGTGGAATCATAAACCACTCTCCACTCTGTTAGCTAGGAGGACCACCTGTTTGAAGAGGTGGTGCAGGGGAAAACTGTAATATACTTTAAAGGCCCCTTTTCCCCAACCAGCACCCAGTCAGCTAGGCCTATACTAGGGTGTAGTGTCATGATCTACTACCAAGTCTCAAATAACTCCCTATTCTCTATACACTGCACTACCTTTAACCAGACAAAAGTAATGTGTTACACGGGGAGCAATTTCAGATGGAGTAATATCTCAATAGACCCCCTGACTGTGTCTGTGTGAGACACAGACAGACCCCCACTCGCGGCTACTGACAGTCAAGTCGAATGGTCTGAAAGGCTAATGGGAGTGGATGGCACCTGACCAGCTCCTACTTCCTGCAGCCGCACGGGGAACAGTCATCACCTCCATTCTGGAGACCAAAGACAGAGGGAAACCGTCCGCCATCTTGGCTCAAATCAACACACACAGGGCTTTACAGATAACCTCTGTGGCTCTTAACAGTTTCGGATTCTGTTTCAATCCGGCAGAGCTCTTGGCCTTTAGCGGCAGCACAGTGAATCTGTACAAGATGCGATATTTCTGAACACTGTCTAAAAACAGGCTGCCTCTAGCCTTGTCTAGTCCAGGTGGTTGAAGTATAAAATCATCAAGTATTGGTTGTTTTGTAAAGGTAACAGACAGTGATCCTTAGCCTGGCTGACTTAAGCTTTCTATACAGCTCCATGGTTGCTTGGTTAGCAAGGCTAAACTGTCTCAGAAGCTGCGTCCCGTGTTGATGATGTTGTAGTTGTTCTCAAAGGCTGCGGCCCATGATGATTATGTCTTTGGGGAAGCCCTCCATCTTGGCAACCTCGAAGCAGCCAAGCTTACTGTAGAAGTCCATCATCCTCTTGTCTGCCTGACGCACCTCACAGAACGCACCAATGGAACCTGGGGGGAAAGAGTAAACAGCTTAGCAACATAACAGTTATGGCAACACTACTTAAAACCTGCAGATATGTGTTAGAATTTGTTATAAGCATGTATGAGCCTTTATATACTATTATAAGGCTAATAATGTTACGTCTCTCTACGTAGGACATTTTCAACAGACTCAAAATGGCTGGTATTTAGCTAGGACCATTATGAGATGACGATACAACATAAGGGGGTCATACATGCTCATGACAAGCATCCTTATACATTATAATTGCGATGTGGACGACTGAAGTTTTCGATAATGGATCATAGACGTTTGCTAATGTGCTTGATTGATTAAGACAGGTTCTGTCAACTCCGCCTACCATTGGCCTTTAGGGAAGAGAGCAGGCATCCCATCATGCTCTTGGCCACGCTGGGGTCGGTGACCTTGGCATGGATGTCCACTTTGATGAGGGACGGGAAGTTGGAGAGGAACGATTCTGGGAGGCCCTCCTCCTCCTCATGGAAACTCAACATCATCTTCTACGGGAGACGGAGAGAGATTGTTTGCCATTTTAGTAATTTAACAGACACTCTCATCCAGAGCAATGTACAATAATACCCGTCACACTACCATGCCCACCTGAACTGTACTGAGCGGTCTCGGTTATTTTCCTTTGACATCGTCCTTACCAGAAACTATGGTGGATGCGTAACCAGGCCAGCCCAGTTCAGTAGTGTGAAAGGGGTATTTGTGCATTCGACCAAAGTAGGTAAGACAACCAGATATCATGTTCATGGCACAACTAAAATATATATATAAAAAAGTATCACAGAACTAGAATAAAAACAGTCAAGCGAAAGAGACTCCGTCAACCCAGTCTCCTACCTCAGCCTCAGAGAGGTCCTTCTGGCAGTTGGGCTTGTTGTATTTCTCCTGCATGGAGGGGATCCAGCTCATTTTACACTTCTTGACAAAGGGCTTGACGTCCACAGTGCCCAGAGCGTAACCACATATCCCCTCCTCGTCCTCCAGGACAAACCCATAGTCTGGACTCAGGTTCAGGAACCCTCCTACTAACCTGGAGAAACAATTCACATTAGGGTGAATTGTCTCCACTTTCATCGTTTTCAAAATAAATGTTAGATGACAACGAAAAAAAAAAGTTCTTACCTGTCGCCTATGAGGTCTGGCTCCTCTCCAGAGAAGGGCAGTTCCTCCACTCCTTCGGAGTACATCTCTCTGCAGATCTTATAAACCGCATGCTGGAACACACGAGCAGTTAGAAAGGACTCGCATGACGCACACACACAGGAATGGAGGAGACCCGCTGACAGTGCAGAATGGGTAAACAGGCCTACCGATGAACCTCAAAGCAGTGTTTAAGTGAGGACAGCTCAGATACCAATAGCATGTAGTTACACCCAGTCTGTTCAGCTAATCACTGACTGCATACAGGGAAATAACACCCACACACAGACACACCTACTGATGTAGGGCAAAGGTGCCATAAAAACTCTCCTTACCTCATCTTTAGCATAGTAGGGCCTGATGGAATAGATTTTGGATGTTGGCAGTGCGGGAGGAGGCTGGAAGAAAAGATCGTTTGCCCCGTCGATTGGCAACAATCTCTGTCGAGGGATCAAAACAGAAAGGTTCAGTATAACTGACATCAGGCACGGTCTCTGCATTCAATGTCTCAGAGCTCCTTTGCTACTGCTAAGACACTGGCACCAACAACAGCTGGGTGTCAAAGTAAGGTTAAACCAGCCAATGGTCCAAGACATGGAAGTAACATTACTAAAAATGGCTTCTGTGGCACTTTTGGCTAGACAGTGAACAGCAGTAGCAAATCATCACATCTGTTTTTATGAGAGTATAGCACAAAGAATGTTTTCTTTTAAAAGACAGAGGAATATGAGTTACAGGTGTATATTGGAGGAGTAAAGGCTTGGTCTGAGAAAGGTGCTGCTGGCTAAAGGAGATACTGCTGCTCCATTCCCCGTGTCTGGTCTAAGGCATCACTTCGAGTCGCTGCGCTGGGCAGGGCCCTCCTGTAGAGAGAAGTCATGATGCTGGCGCTGACACAGTCACAAAACTCCAGGAGCAAAACTACACAAGTCTAACATACAGGACCAGTCAAAAGTTCATTCAAGGGTTTATCTTTATTTGTACTTTTTTCTACATTGTAGCAAATTACTCCAACACCACCGCCTCCATGCTTCATGGTGGAAACCACACATGCGGAGATCATCTGTTCACTTACTCAGCGTCTCACAAAGACACGGTGGTTGGAACAAAAATAATTCTAATTTGGACTCATCAGACCAAAGGACAGATTTCCACCGCTCTAATGTCCATTGCTTGTGTATCTTGCCCCAAGCAAGTCTCTTCTTATTGGTGTCCTTTAGCAGTGGTTTCTTTGCAGCAATTCGACTATGAAGGCCGGATTCACGCAGTCCCCTCTGAATAGTTGATGTTGAGATGTGTCTCTTACTTGAACTCTGTGAAGCATTTACAGTTGAAGTCGAATTTAACATACACTTAGGTTGGAGTCATTAAAATTCATTTTTCAACCACTCTACAAATTTCTTGTTAACAAACTATAGTTTTGGCAAGTCGGTTAGGACATCTACTTTGTGCATGACACAATTTATTTTTAAAACAATTGTTTACAGACAGATTATTTCACTTATAGTTCACTGTATCGCAATTCCAGTGGGTAACACATTTACATACACTAAGTTGACTGTGCCTTTAAACAGCTTGGAAAATTCCAGAAAATGATGTCAAGGCTTTAGAAGCTTCTGACAGGCTAATTGACATCATTTGAGTCAATTGGAGGTGTACCTGTGGATGCATTTCAAGGCCTACCTTCAAACTCAGTGCCTCTTTGCTTGACATCACGAGAAAATAAAAAGAAATCAGCCAAGAGCTCAGAAAAAAAAATTGTAGACCTCCACAAGTCTGGTTCATCCTTGGGAGCAATTTCCAAATGCCTGAAGGTACCACGTTCATCTGTACAAACAGTAGTACGCAAGTATAAACACCATGGGACCACTCAGCCGTCATACCGCTCAGGAAGGAGACGTGTTCTGTCTCCTAGAGATGAACGTACTTTGGTGCGAAAAGTGCAAATCAATCCCAGAACAACAGCAAAGGACCTTGTGAAGATGCTGGAGGAAACGGGTACAAAAGTATCTATATCCCAGTAAAACGAGTCCTATATCGACATAACCTGAAAGGCCGCTCAGCAAGGAAGAAGCCACTGCTCCAAAACCGCCATAAAAAAGCCAGCCTACAGTTTGCAACTGCACATGGGGACAAAAATCATACTTTTTGGAGAAATGTCCTCTGGTCTGATGAAACAAAAATATAACTGTTTTGCCATATGACCATCGTTATGTTTGGAGGAAAAAGGGGGAHGCTTGCAAGCCGAAGAACACCATCCCAACCGTGAAGCATGGGGGTGGCAGCATCATGTTGTGGGGGTGCTTTGCTGCAGGAGGGACTGGTGCACTTCACAAAATAGATGGCAACATGAGGTAGGAAAATTATGTGGATATATTGAAGCAACATCTCAAGACATCAGTCAGGAAATTAAAGCTTGGCCGCAAATGGGTCTTCCAAATGGACAATGACCCCAAGCATACTTCCAAAGTTGTGGCAAAATGGCTTAAGGACAACGTCAAGGTAAAGTCAAGGTATTAGAGTGGCGATCACAAAGCCCGGACCTAAATCCTATAGAAAATTTGTGGGCAGAACTGAAAAAGCGTGTGCGAGCAAGGAGGCCTACAAACCTGACTCAGTTACACCATCTCTTTCAGGAGGAATGGGCCAAAATTCACCCAATTTATTGTGGGAAGCTTGTGGAAGGCTATCCGAAACGTTTGACCCAAGTTAAACAATTTAAAGGCAATGCTACCAAAATTGAATTGAGTGTATGTAAACTTCTGATCCACTGGGAATGTGATGAAATAAATAAAAGCTGAAATAAATCACTCTACTATTATTCTGAAATTTCACATTCTTAAAACAAAGTTGTGATCCTAACCGAGCTAAGACAGGGGATTTTACTAGGATTAAATGTCAGGAATTGTGAAAATTGAGTTTAAATGTATTTGGCTAAGGTGTATGTAAACTTCCAACTTCAACTGTATTTGAGCTGCAATCTGAGGTGCAGTTATTCTAATGAATTTATCCTCTGCAGCAGAGGTAACTCTGGGTCTTCCTTTCCTGTGGCGGTCCTCACGAGAGTCAGTTTCATCATAGTACTTGATGTTTTTTGCGACTGTACTTGAAGAAACTTTAAAAGTTCTTGACATTTTCCAGATTGACTGACCTTCATGTCTTAAAGTAACGAGGGACTGTGGTTTCTCTTTGCTTATTAGATTTTTTCTTGCCATAATATGGACTTGGTCTCTTACCAAACAGGGCTATCTTCTGTATACCACTCCTACCTTGTCACAACACAACTTATTGGTTCAAACGCATTAAGAAAGAAATTCCACAAATTAACTTTTAACAAGCCACACCTGTTAATTGAAATGCATTCCAGGTGACTACCTCATGAAGCTGGTTGAGAGAATGCCAAGAGTGTGCAAAGCTGTCATCAAGGCAAAGGGTGGCTACTTTGAAGAATCTCAAATATATTTAGATTTCTATAACACTTTTTTTGGTTACTACATGATTCCATGTGTTATTTCATTGTGCTGATGTCTTCACTATTACTCTACAATGTCGAAAATAGAAAAGAAAAAAAATGGAATGAGTAGGTGTGTCCAAACTTTTGACTGGTATTGTATATTAAACATTAGATACAGCTAAAGACTAACCACCAAGTCTTTTAAAGATCATCTACTACAGAGTTGGAAAAAAAACTGTTTCCAACAGTCTAGGCGTATCATCCAACAGTATATTCTAGTCTAGGAGTATCGTGTTTGCTCATGGAGTTCTTTGTGCGTGCGGACTCGCTTGCATTCTCGCTGGCGCTGCGATGCATACGCTTCCGTGTGCAAAGGGGGGATTTTTGCACTGAGCTTTTCCTGCAAAGAAATGAGATGTCATGGAAATCCAACTCTAGCCATGCCACACGTTCAGGGGAGAGGTGGCAGAACGCGTACCCCAAGGAAAAGCAGCATCTCCTTTGGGCAGTCAGCTGAAAGAAATTCGAATTTGAGACACTTTGGAGATTAGAAAACCAGTGTGACTGCTTTAGATGTTTAAGATGTAAGTTCACCCTTTCCCTTTTTAGACTGATCAGACCATACCAGATGCTGGTTGGACCAATACCTTTAGAAATTCACAGGCACTCTCTGTCCAAGACATGGACTTATTTATATAATGATTCTGAGGTATACACCTTTTAAAGAGATTTAAACCTTGTAATAAGCCCACCTTAGACAGACCAAACCCTTTCGCGTCTGCTGTGCGCAACAACCACTTTCTCTTCAAAACAAAACAATTATTTTCTTTACTAGCATTACATCACATTTATGATCTGTGAAGTCAGTGCATTGGTATATACCTGAAACTCTCCTGCTAGACCGCCCCTAAAGGCCCAAGGCTCTTGGTCTCCACTAAGGAACTGTGCAGTGGCCTGACTACGGCACCCTGTTAGGAGCACACAGCGGCGGATGGACACAGCATTACCATGGGACCCAGAGATAGAACGGAACTTGCAGATAGGTGGTGGGCGGGGGTTCAAGGAGGGTCAGGTTATCATTATTTTCCAATAACTCTAAAGAAAATAAAAAGCTTTTTTAAATAATAAAATGTGTAAGAAATGGGTTTGGTTGGACTTGGGGCTCGAGCAACTAAAGCTTACTTTTGTGTGTCTCACTGGGAAGAATCATTGAGGTTATAAAGCCTGAATCAATTAGACTCAAACAGTCTGGTTCACTTGCAGTGAGAACTTCCAAGTCATCCATACTCTAACTAGCTTAACTGACCTTAGATCAGTGTTTAGGGGGAACTCGTCCTACTGTGTAAGCTTCAGCTGCCGTCGCCCCACTGATCCCAGCACCTCATCTGAAGTCACATTCTCATCTAACCTGCCTCAGCACATGACCAGGGAGCAGTACTCAAACCAGGAAGAGCGAGAGGCTTTGAATTTTTTGTTTGTTTTTAAACTCAACATAGAGGACAGTTCCGTGCAGACACATAACTAAAAGGGGTGCAGTTTCAGTGCACCTCAAGTGCTCGCTTAACTGGGGAGTACCTACTATGGTGTTGGCACTCTGCTCCATTCTTACGAGAGCAGCCTTGAAAATTGTATTGTCAGTCACACCTTTCAAATATATGAGTGATTGCCATCATTGGTTGTTGTGCCTGTGAAGCACTTTGTTACAAAAAAAGTGCTATATAGAGTAAGATCAGATTGATAGACGATGCCACATCTGGTGATGAGGTCTCCTGTCATGTGTAGACACAGATGCAGCACGAGAACATTACAGTAGAGTTAACGCTTCTGCTATAGCATACAGTAACAACCTCACCCTGACTAGAACACTTCCTCTGACGAGGCTGGCTCCGTTCATCACACAGATGCACCCACAGAGAGGAACTCACAGCTAGCTTTTAGCTGCTTGGGAGTGAAGCACCACCACACGCCATTTGTTGACATCAAATAATCACTGGAGACACAGATCTCTATCTTAATAAAACTGTTATTTCACAGTTTTGTTCTGCTTGTCTCAGCGTGTCATGTTGCAATGTAAGTTGCTAGTCGCTTCGTGAAGGAACGACTAGTCACTTTCAAAGCATATTAAAGACTGAAAAATGTGGTGTATACTGTAGTTAGTACCCCCAAACTAGAGGATGATAGAGAGACTAACAATCTGAAAGCCTGGTGTGAACCCCAGTGTGTAGGTGCACCCAGTGCCTGTCCAAGCCACATCTATGAAAAGGCCTACTGGTAAAAACATACATGTTAGAGAGAAACAAACACTGTCAGAGAAAAAAAGATTGAAATACGTTAACGCTTATCGCTCACTACTACAGCTCGCTGCGCAAAATGTGACTGTGACTTCATCCGGAGGGCAGCTTTCCTTCCATCACCCAAATCAAATCTGATATGAAAATCAATCAAAACAAAAACCAATTACAAAGGTGACAAGGCCTGCAGTGAGCATACGTCGGCCACTGCGATCCAATAGCAGTAGAAACTGGTACCGAGGATTTGTCCATCTGCACACGATGAAAGGAGAGAACAGTAGAAGATGGTCATTAGTAAATGTGTCCAAGTAACAACACCAGGGAGGAGAAGGTAAGACTGACTGCCGGTTGCACAACTACAAACCAGTAAGGGGATGGATACATAGAATAGAGCTCTGATAGGGCCTTGAGGGCGGTTTAGTAATAAAAGAGAAGCTGTTGTCTACACAACAATAGATTGGCCTGATGAGGGAAAGCCTATATGTTGCTTAATGTTCTGTTTAGCTAGCCCACAGCCAGTGCTGTTTAGAAAGACAGACCTCCACTAAATTATTCACAAAGACCTACAAAATGGTTCTCTACAGTCTAAAATGTTATACTGGTTTATAATGCCATTATAGCTATGATATAGCAGTGGTTCTGCCAGTGTGGGTTTGCTGCCTGCTGTTTATTGTATAGGTTAGAGTCTTCTGCTCTGGACAGAAACCTGTGAATGAAACATGGTTACTGTGTAACCTACAGGCCATGCTAGTGCTTCAGGATTGATCAAAACAGCTTTCTATGGCTGCAGACGACCTCTCACAGAAAAGTTGTTCTAACTGTATAATGGTGCATTTGGGATCCCTGACTGGTTGACTCATTATCAAGACATGTTGCATGTAGTTGAGGTGTGTGTAAGATGGAGTGTTTTTAAGTCCAAAGAGAATTGGCTCCGATACAGCTAGAAGAAACTATTCAGGAGAGGCCACGCACTCAGAGCCAGCAATAACACTGGTACACAGAGCATGTGTTGAGAATAGGCTCTGCACTGACCTTGCAGACCTCTGCAGTTACTGCATTAGTGAGGGCATTTAATGAAATTAATAGTTTCAATACGGTAACATTTTGTACCGGTAATACATTGGCTCAGAGCATTCATTGTTATCTTTGTTCTTGCACCAGAATGGCCTTCCACAGTCAGTCACCTTGCTCTCCAAGCTCGTTGGCACGCTAAGTGGTGGGAGTGAAAGCAGAAGCCTGTTACTTGACACACAGCAAGCAGCAGTACCCCATATCTGGACCTATCACCACTGATACTGGCAATTCACTTAGTTGTGGTGGACCAATTTATTTCGGGGGGGCTAGCAGTGCAAGCGGCATTCAGTCAGTCGAAAAGTAAAATGAACAAATCAAGAAGTTCAATAAAAACAGAATCAAAACCACGATTGAAAAGCAATGTAGCAGATGTCTGCCTGGCACTGGTGGATATATAAACTAAGCCTATATTATCCTAATACTAGCCGTAAGAGCTGACAACAAGAGTGCTCTAGACTCACCTTGAACACAGGTGAAAGCCAAGAGAGGTGAAATATTGCGTTGCCAAGTCAAATATGCTTTATCCATCTGTTAAGCAGACTGGGCAGTGGGCARTAGTTACAGTACCTGTGTAGATTATTAATATGTGCATGACTAAACTACCTAAGACTGGATGGCAGATGAAAAATCATACAGCCGCACTATCAATTCTTAGAATGGAGAAACTGTAATATGGTCATAAACATATCGGTAATGCTCATAAAGATGCTTACCTCAATGATATTCACCTTTGTGTCAATTTTCAGCTCATCTAAAACTAGCCATGAGAATAGCTGCATTTTCACTGGATTAATTACTTCACCATGAAGCTTAAAGACGTGACATTTATTTTTTGATGCCTACAGTATATGCGTTTCATGTCCTACACTTACTAACTGTTCTGCTGCTCTGAGGAGTCATGCTGAATTGTTCCAGGTGTTCATACCATACGTACCTAGTTGGTCTGTGTGTATGAGTAGGGACGTCAAACATTCAGGCTGCTGCACGGACACTATGGAGACTCTAGTCTAGAGCATTTTTAAACTCTCTAAATGGTTAAATAAGTGAGAAACAGATGCCATTGTTGTAATAGTTCGTGAGTGGGCAACATATACTATCATCTTAAATTGAAATGTTGAATGACTTAGTATTTTACATAAAATTATTGTATATTGCGCTAATTTCCCTAACGTGGACAATTTGTGTTACTAACTTACACAAGCTTGCATTGTCACCCTATAAAATTAAGTGGAATTACACATCCTTTTTTTACCTCAGATTGGTGATGTTAGTATAAAAGTTTATAGTCATCACAATGACATAAGATTGATTGCTTAAAGCATATCAATATCTTAGGTTTTGTACCGTTGATTTTGTAACATGCTGGGATGCGCAGGACTTAGAATGCAGAGTTAATGAAACGGCACGGAACATTCAGGGCGGTCTCTATCAAAGTCGCTGGCCACACACCAATACATGGATATGACATTCAAACTAATCACTTAAATAACAGCCAACCATTGTCACTGTTGATGTCCTATGCCACGTCGTGATTATTTTACATTAACAGAAAATTAAGTCTATCCCCTTTTCCATGATGGTAGCCTCCCGAAATCAACATCCAATATATAGATATAAGCAAGTTCTCATCTAACCAACCATGTATAGGTTATTCCAAGTTTCAGTGTGGCCGTTGAATAGTGTTAGTTTGAACAGCGCTACAGCCCAAACATTTGCCCCCTGCTTTATTGATTTCAGCGTGATATCGATGGAAGTGATTAACAAAAAAGTGTTACGTACAGTGACCGCGTACAGTGACCCACTTGAATCAAAATGCAACACTTCAAAATGCTGTCTTCCACAAATTGTCCTATAACCAGTGATGTTCACATTATTCCCAGATTCAGTGTTTTTTTTATTTTTTAGCTGTGTTAGTTCTCCCCCCTCTCACGCAATTGATTTCAACATGACATCAATATGAATGGTTGACAAATAAGAGTTGTGTTTCTCTTTCTGTTTCGGTGACCCACAAATCAAAATGCATCACTCCAAAATGTAACGGACTGTCTTTTGCAGGTTGTTGTCTAACCAGTGATGTAAAAAATCTCAGTTTCCATGTGTTTTTTTGTTGTTGTGTTAGTTTCAAAAGCATGTACAACATGATTTCCTCGCTATATCAGTGATTTATTGACACTTGTCAAGACAACTGTATTTTTGGTGCATGTGCAGTTTATAAGGGGATAATATGATTACTATTGTTGTACATGTATGTGTAGATTGAAAACAGAAACATAAAATGTTCTAAGTGTCACAAACTGTTTCTGCATATTAGTCATTGATTTGGACACATTAAAATTGTTTTGACATTGGGCTATTTATGAAAATGTATTGTCAACAGGAGGCAGCGTCAGCATTAATTTCCAATGGCATTGTACTTAAATCAGGTAAAAACTGCTGAATGATTCCAAAAATGTGCCGCGATTGATTTAATTTGATGATATATCAGAAATCACCAAAACGGGTTTGCCCTGCCTAATATGAGTGTGGTTGTGTGAGCGTGTGTGTGTCTGTGCGTACCTAGCCACTGGACAAAGGACTTGACCATGGAGGTGATGCTCTTGATGTCCCAGATGTAGGGGTAGAGGTCGTAGAGGATGGTGCGGTTGGCTGAATTAGACAGCCTGGTGAACATCTGGATGACCGAGCAACACATCTCCTCAAACTTCTCCGCCCGGGACTTCCACTCCACAACCTGGGGGCAGACAACAGGGTGGTGTTCTTTAGGGCACCCTATGTCTTTAAACAGAATCTTAAATAACCCCCCCCTTTCTATGCCTGTGATATGTGGTTGTCCCACCTAGRTATCTTAAGATGAATGCACTAAGTTGCTCTGGATAAGAGCATCTGCTAAATTACTAAAATCCTGGTAGTCTCTCCCTGTTTCTGTCCATTTTCTTCTGTTTGGTGCTTAATGAACATGACCCAGTTGAGACTTGTTTAAAGAAAACATCTCCAATGGTACCATGGTCACTGATAGAACTCATCCACAGTCTTAAAAAAAATATATGTTTTATTAACAAACAAGGAATAGTCACATGCAAACAAACGTTTTACATTGCCAGGAATCCTAAACAAACAAATCATATTCATTAATAATACAAGTTTTAATCGCCTTCTTGTTTTTCATTTTAGTTAGAGTAGTGCCATATTGTTTAATTCATTTATAAAGTGAAAAAAGTTAGGTTTTGAATTAGACCATTTGCATTTGTGAATATGAAATGTGACTAATATTAATTCAATATACAACATCTTTATTAATGTCAGAATTTCTCAAATAAACCATTATATCAAAACAATTAAATATTACAACTGGTCCTTTCTTTGTAACAAAGTTCTATATGTCAATCCAAAACATTATACTATAAATACAGGTTAAAAAAAACTAATGAAAAAGGGTTTCCTCCATTCCACAGAAATCACAATTAGTCAATATTCAGCTTGAATCTTTCCAAAACATGTTGTTTCACAGGATAAATTCTATGTATAATTTTAAATGAAACTTCCTTTACCGTGTTACTGATACAAMATTTTCCATGCTTTCCCCCTTTGTATATACCATAGATATTCGACCAAAACAATCTTGCTGAGGTAAATGTAGTATCACAAACAATATTCCTAATCTGTTTATTACTATTATTTATCTTTTAGGATGTTAATATGGCCAATGAATATATTTTCATGTAAATCGATGTTACTTACATCAAACAGAGGAATACAAAAAATAAATAATAATATTGGAATCGCATCAAAAACAATTGCATATTCTTTCATGGTTATGGGAATTCTACAATTATCAAGAAATTCCCCATATAAGAGTAGATATCCATCCTCATTCAGTAACTGCCCAAAGAAAATATTTTTGTTCTTAAACCAGTTAAGAAAAAAATAGACTTATTTTTAAATAGTATATCTTTGTTGTTCCATAGAAAGTATCCGTGAGGGGGAAAATTGTGTTTATATGCTAACATCCAAGCTAAAAGTGCCTGCTCGTGGAATTTGGCCAATTCTAGAAGGATTTCTATCAACATCAAATTTACACCGGAGCAGAAATTCTAAACCACCAAGAGTCAAATAAATACACACGGAAGACATTCCAAATACTATTTTGGGTCTTAATATACTTCAGAATCCAATTTATTTTCAAAGTATTATTTAGAGTATTGAAATCTAAAACCTCAAGGTATCCGTGTTCTTTGGATTACTGAGAATATCTTTCCATAGATAGTGAGGCTTGTTCCTCCAAATAAAATTATAAATGGGGATAAGTCAAGTGATAACAAGACATGGATAACCCGACCTGGATAACCATCAGCTTCAGACAATAAAATCTGACCATTTGAAATAATCTCTCAGTAACTAGAGGTTCAATTTCTTATTTATTTTCAAGAAAAACTCTACCATACAGGAAACTGCTTTAGAAACCCTATTCTTGTCTCTCAAAAATATGGTGGTATCATAGTTTAAATTCATTGCTGAAATACCTTGAAAATTCCCTTTCTTGATATGAAAAGCCATAATTTGAGTAACCAATACAAATATAAATGCTAATTGGGTACCTCTGCCTAATGCCATGTCCAACATCAAATCTTTGAGATGTCCCGTGCGCTAATTTCACAGAGCTAATACAACCACCGTATAAAGTTGACTGCTTAAAAAAGTCACCAAACCCCCAAAAACATACTGCTATGAACAAACTCATGTTCTACAGTGTCAAAAGCTTTATTAAATCTACAAACTTGAGAAAATGATCAAGGATGAGGTTATTAGTCAATAATATCTAAGATCAACCTGATGTTATTACTAATGTGTTGACCATACATAAAACCAGACTGTTCTTCATCAATTATATGACATAAATCTTGTTTCCACCTCTTAGCAAATACAAGGGCAAATAACTTTTGTTCATTATTCAACAGGCTAATGGGCCTCTAGTTGTCTATATAAAAGACTAGCCTTATTAGGTTTGGAAATCAAAGTAATTACACCTTGCTTTAAGGAAGCCGGTAACTCCCCCTTTTCTATTGATTCTTGGAACATAGTAAGAATGAAAGGAATCAATCGATCATTGAATGTTTTATATAACTTGCTTGTTAAACCATCACTTCCAGGGAATCTATAGTCCTTAAGGCTTTTAATACAATCTGTTACCTCAATTTCAGACAACTCGTCACAAAAATCTCTGAAATCATTATAAATCTTCATAGCAGTGTTTGCTACATTGTCCCCCCCCAAAAAATCCATATTGGAAGTTGACTGGGCTGATGTATACAGATGCTGATAAAATTGGGAAACATGCTGAGAGATTTCTTTTGGATTTTTATTTGGAGTAATTGATCATTAATTTACATCAGAAGTCATTATATTATTTCTCTCTCTTGACACAAGCAATTTCTTTCCCCATCGTTTCTATTTGCTTATTTGAGCTGTTCTTGCCATAATATGGACCTGGTCTTTTACCAAATAGGTCCATCTTCTGTGTAACACCCCTACCTCGTCACAACACAACTGATTGGCTCAAACGCATTAAGAAGGAAAGAAATTCCACAAATTAACTTTTAACAAGGCACACCTGTTAATTTAAATGTATTCCAGATGACTACCTCATGAAGCTGGTTGAGAGAATGCCAAGTGTGCAACGCTGTCATCAAGGCAAAGGGTGGCTACTTTGAAGAATCCCAAATATAAAATATATTTTGATTTGTTTAACACTTTTTTGGTTACTACATGATTCCATGTGTTATTTCATAGTTTTGTTGTAAAGAAAAAGCCTTGAATGTGTAGGTGTGTCCAAACTTCGTTTTTGTTGCAACTGCAGCCTAAAATGAACAACTTTGTGAGAAACCTCTAAAATTGTTCCTCAGCTAGAGATTTTACAACCTCTCATGCCGCCATCTTGAGCGACCCCTCATCCACAGCCTTAGTTAGAACTAAATGTATCGACACAACAAAACGGTCATTTCTGTGAGGAGATTTTACATTGTGTGTGCCACTGCATAGATACAGTTTCAGTGTTTGAGACCCACACCCAATGGCTGCATAAAGGTACTACACACCTACCATTTTGTACCGCAGTGGTGATCACCACCACACCTGAATATTTCATAGCTCTGAATATCAGAAAAACTTCTAATGACTAACAAGGCTAATTTAGGGATAATCTCCCTCCTCCCTACCCATCCCTCCATCCCCTACTTCCCTTCCACCTACCTTCTCTGGTTCCTTGCCCTCGCAGTTGACGCTGACGGTGCTGCTATTGGCCCGTAGCCAGTTGAACTCCTTGAGCATGTGCAGGGCTTTGGGTCCGTATTCATAGGGCAGGTAGAAGAGCTCAGCTAGCAGGGTCAGGTCCTCCAGAGAGAGAGGCTCTGCCATGTACAATGCCTTCTCATTGGGACCAGGCACAAAGACATCCTGAAAGACAAATAAAAGTAATTGTTTAAACATAAGTCACTTAATTGCAAATCACTTTAGAAAATCTGAGTCACGGACACACACACGTACGTCACACACACCAGAACTGGGTTCAAACACTCTTGAAGATATATTCCCGACACAAAGACATTTGAAAGTAAGTATTTGTATATTTCTTGTTTGAAAATAAAAGTAGTTGAATATTGGAATGCATTTGGAAATAGACTTGGAAAGTATTGGCATGTATTTTAAAATACACTTGTCTGTGTATTTGAGTATTTTAAAATACAAATATTTAAATACTCCCATGCATTTGAACCCAGGTCTGGTATTTGAAATAATGTATTTGAAAATAGTTTCAAATACTAAGCTATTTGTAGGAATTGTTTTGAAAATACTTTCAAATACTTTTAATAGAAGTAGTTGATTAGGGCCGTATTATTTGAAAATACACAGAACATAAGTATTTAAATAACAAATAATAAAACATGTATTTGAACCCAGTTCCGACACACACACACAAACGACTTACCTGTTTGAGCTGTTCGTCTGTCTGCATGGGGGCCATGTCAATGTCCTCCTCTGGAGACTTGGACTCAGGAACCAGGACTTCCCTGTCTGTGTCCATGGGCTTCAGATCCTCTGCCATCTGGTCTATAAGGACCAGGCTGCTCTTGGTCTCAGTTGCAGCCTCTGCTACAGGGTCTGACTCTGGGTCCGTCTCATCTGGTTTCTCCACAACCATCTCCATGGGCTCTTCGTCAGACTCCTTCTTCTCAACATCCACCTGAACAACATTAGAAACGCTTAGAAAACGTTTAGGAAACAAGTTATTGCCTCACCATCTTGGTGAGCCCATGTAGAATTGTGTGTTTATTCTTGATCAGTTGTAATGAAATATTTTGTTTTGTTGTACTGTATGTAGACTGAGACTTGACACAACAGAGACAAACCAGGGAAACCAACTTAAAACCATTGGATGTGCACTGCATACTGTATGTTCTACCCTATCTAATATAAAAATGATCTAAGTTAAATCAGTAACTACCTCCTCCACCTCTTGTTGTTGTTGCAGTCTCTTGGCCATGGGGTGGTTGTTGGGGTCGGGGGCGCCTGTGGGGGTCATGATGGGCTGTTGGAACACTGTAGTGACTGTAGTAGCAGAGCAGAGGGAGGAGGCACCTAGTGATGACACGTCAATAGCTGAACTCTTAGCTCCGCTGTGGGGTACCTGGCGACCTGGAGAGGAGACAACAGAGACATTGTCAACATGCTACACAAGAGGCTTTTATAACAAATATCAACATACTCAACAAAAATAGAATGGCTAGCTTTAATGCATGAGTGAAATAAGTGTTTGAAATCCAGTGCTGAATTTTTAGAGACATTTACCATTGTTCCAAATGATACAGTATGAAGTAAGGAAACACACACACATTATTTAAGTTATTTAAGTGACAATGCCCGAGAAGCAGGTGTTCGGAGGATATATTGGCACGGGTGTTTAGGCCCAAGACGAAGTCGAGGGCTGGCAAACCGTTCCAATATATAATCCAAACACTGGCTTCGAGGGCATTATCACTTTTATACAGGTTACCAAAATATTCTAATAACGATTTACATTTTTTCATTAAAAACATTATTTTGATGCATACTATTTCATCCTTCCACAAGATATAGTCCCGACACAAATCTAAGGTTGCTACCCAAGCCAGCTGGTRGTTTGTTCTATTGGCTCTGTTGACAGAGATGCGACCCAGTCGTTCAGTCTTTTTGTTCTGTATCTATGGACGCGACCCAATCGTTCGTTCTAAAATGTTCAATTGCCATACTGGCTGGCAATGTTCTTATCCCTTCCTTGCTAGCTATCCAACTACAAAGCAACAATCTATCCGCAATATTAAAGCTGGTCCATCCCCTAAAAAAAAATATATATATATATATATATATATATATAGAGAGAAAAAAGCTAGCCAACTACAGCTAACTTACAGTCATGTCAAACAGTGCAGACAGAATAACAAAAGTAGCTGCATTTGCATAAGCTGTTTTCTAGTGACATTTATTTGAATACATCCTGAACAATAAGATAATGAGGCACGATTTCACCTGGCATAGAAAATGGACTCTCACGTCAGGACACTGTTACTCAGAGGAGCTAGTAAACAACACAGCTAACACAATATCTTTAAACTGAAGCAGGAAAGACTGCAAACTAGCAGTCTAAATTATGCCAGCTGATTCATGATTTCGACTGGCTGAGAAACGCTGCCTTCCTCTGTCTAGACACGTTCATTACTATGGGACAGTTGGAGATCGAATTTGAATATTGAAATAATGTTGCAAATGTCAGAGATAGACAGCAAGGTTTATACAAATCTCTGCTGTTAAAAATAAAATGTTAGTCTGAAAGAAATGTGAGATAATGTCTAGATGCTTTTTATAGGAGATACAGTTTATAAAGTGCCTGACTGGGCTGATGAGACAGTGGATCGCGCAGTCAGACGGAACTGGGTAAATACGCATTTTAATGTCATAGATTTAGCTGGTGGTAACTTGTGGCCGGCTGGAATGTGCTTTTAACCAATCAGCATTCAGGATTAGACCCACCCGTTGTATAAATGAGAGATGATAGGTAGGTGACGGTTCTTACTGTTGTACTGGTGAGGCACTACAAACTCCCCCAGCCACTCTGTGAGGGCCAGTTTCAGGGCCAGTTGAGGGCTGTACAACATGTCTGTCTCTAACTCCTCATCACTGCCCTCATTCTCCAGCTTGATCTGGATAGACACAGTACTGTCCTCTCCATCCGCTGAGAGGAGGGAGGAGGATGGAGGAAGGAGAGAGAGGGGGGAAGGGAGGGAGGGAGAGAAGGAGGAAGGGAGATAAATAAGATTAAGATTACTTTATTGGTAAATTTCACACAAAATCCAACTGAAATTTGAGTTCTGCTTTTAACCCAACCCCTCGAAAGACACATACAGGTTTTGGAGAGGTGCGGGGGCTGCCACACTGATAACCAAACAGATCACCATTACCAGGTGTAATGTACAAGCCTGTTTGAATACTGTGGAAGTGCCTCCTTCCCTTCCTCTATTGGATTAATCAATAACGTGATTGGATTTAATTGAAAGCCATGTAATCTGAATAGACACAATGCTGTCCTCTTTCGAGGATAGATCTAATATTTTGTGTCATTAAAAACCAAACAGACACGAGACTTTGGCAGCCATTTCGTGTACCTTGTGTGACGGTGAGTGACCCTACTCTACAAATACCAAAACATTCACTGGTTCTCCAAATAGACACGTGTCTCCAACACGATACCCTGAGGAATTCACACATGAATTAACAAGCAGAACCACTGCTAAAGACCCTAAGCCTTTAAGACAGGGATGATTACAAGGGTTACAGTCCTGTCCTACTGCTCTTGGTTTCTATGTTGAACTTCATTAATCAATTATTGTCATTAATTGGCAATAACACTCTCAGATTCAGGACAACAATGAAAACCAACACACACAGCAGTCGTGAGGACCAAAGCTGTACATCCCTGCTTTAAGAAATTTGTATTTTTAGCTCAATCTGGCACATTGCAGAACATAATGTCCCTGACGAATAAACCTAATAAAGTAAGTGAATAAATAAATAATTAAATAAATGAAGTCCATCCCGGTCAGACGTACCCATGACAATGATATTATGTGTAATTTCATAGTACCCGAAACCGAATGTGCCAGAAATCAAGTCAGACTTACTCATGGCGACATCCTTGCGCACTCCGTTCATGTTGGACTTGTACCAAGTGGCCAGGGTGTGGATGGCCACGAAGTTGGACTCGAACTCACAGTTGGGGTTGGTGAGAACCCCCTTGAGGCGGGGGATGAGCTCTGTGGAGCGCCCCTTGTACGGCCCCAGGAACAGACGCTTCTGGTCGTAGTCGTTGGCATGGATATTGTCCCAGATTACCGGAGCTCTCTTCAGGATCTTAGAGACCTCCTCTATGGACTCCACTGTAATGTCTTTGGATACCACCTTAGGACCTAGAAACATAATGTCACATAGATGTAGGAGTCATGCAAGTTCTAAAGTATATTAAAAAATGTGTTACAAGGTCCGTTACTGTGTTTTTATCTTATAATGGTATGGTTAATTCCATCTAATGAGTGCCAAAACATGTGGGATATGAACTAGTTTGGATCTACTGTACCTGTCCACAGCACTTCAATACCAGGCAGCAGCTTCTCTCCCACTGTGTGCAGGTAGGGAGACTGGGCCACATTGGGGTAGCAGAACGTTCCACAGTACTCTGGTTTAGGGAGACAATGAAAAACATACATGAAATCTATATCTTCCTTCAACTTTGAATCCAGACCAAATTTCAGTAACAACATACATGTGGGATATGAACCAGTTTGGATCTACTGTACCTGTCCACAGCACTTCAATGTGTGTGTGTTACCTGTGGGGCAGAAGAGGAAGGTCTCAGGCTCTCCCAGGTACTGAAAGATCTCGTTGGTGATGGACACCTGGGCATGGGCGAAGGAGCTGAACACTTCCTTGTCGGCGGGGCACATGTTGTGGTCGATGTCGTCAAACAGTAAGGCAAATGACTTGCAGCCAAAGTGAGTCACCTAAGGGAGAGAATGAATAATGATATGTTATGTTAAGACTCCGGCAAACGAGTGAGTGCAGACCGTCAAGGATGTAGAGGCTATGTATTCCATCAAGGATGTAGATAAGACTATAGGCCTACATTCTTAACTGTGGTGAAAGATTATCGTTATTAGCAAGATAGTACTCCTCTAACCCAATCCTAAAATCTCTACAAGCTCATAAGGAGTTATTTTAGTGCGTCGTCTGAAAGGAGGAGATGCATTTAAAAAAATWAAATAATTAACAGTTGGTCCAGTTGGTTACCTGGTCCAGTTTCCTCTTGAGTGTGGACACTTCTTTCTGGTTAGAGAAGGTGATGTCTAGGCCTGGGGAGATGGCATAGATGAACTCGGTCCCATACTCCTTTGCAGCACTGATCAGGGTCATCAGTTGTTCTATAAGAGAGAGATGCATTAGTTACAGATACTATTTCACATCAGCGTGACACCCACTCACACACACTCAGTATTGATGTGAAATGTGAGGCATGGTTTGTTTATGACATCGCTGTATTGTAACTAATATTTCAAATATGTCCTGAAATGCTGAAGGGGTGCTCAGACATAGGAATGTAAAACAAATGCTATGAGTAGGTTCAAGGCGGCAACTTAATTCCCTTCGAAAATGTTTCATGCTGACGCGTTTCAGAGCAAGCTTCTTTATCAAAGCCGAGCACTATCGCAAGAAGCACAAGCAGCAACACCTGTGCACTTTCGTTTGTTTATTACATATTTGTCTGTATATGTGACAGGAATCAGTTCAACCCATGGCCATGATGAGACAACCTTACCTGCTTCTTCTACTGAGTACATCTCTCTCCAGAACATCCTGTGTTTGTAGTCATCTTTAGGCGCGTAGAGGTATGTGTTCAAGCCCCATTTCTGCTGTCTGGGGAACAACACATATTGTGATTAACACAGGCTTTGTGTGACATGGTTTGTTTATCACAGAACATATTGACTAAATTGATTTAAGCCATTTCTAATTTGATGATATTGAAAACTTCAGTACATTCACTGATCCCATTATGATAGAGCACTATTCAACACCATATGCCAGCCTGCTGTACATAACTATTAAATTACCTCCTGAACAGCTCTTTCCTTTGTTCCATTGTCCATGGCCGGCCGTAGAAGCCTGTTGCAAACAAAAGAAGAAAGATTGTCATTTAAGCCCTTGTTCTACTTACCCAGAGGCTTATGGATGCTATTTGAATGTCTCAGCGTGCAGTATGAAGGAAGTTAGCTGACGTTTTGCAAGCCAATGCTAACTAGCGAGCGCAATGACTGGATAAAAACGGTATCCACGAGTTCATCCGACTCTGGGTAAGTAGAAAATTGAAAGAATCTTAAAATGACAGAATCTCACAGTATCCCTTTAACACACACATCAAACATTCCAGGCCTGCAGACATCCATCCCTATCTATTCCCCTGGCTGTGTACATTCAGCTGCCATGTGTGTGCCCTGAAGACTGTATGGGTGTTGCATCAGGCTCCTCCTTGATCAGTGTTTTCCACACATACTGTAGCAAGAGGCTGTTGTTTAACAGTGTTTTTTGTAGCACATGTGATGGTAGAGTTTGTGAAACAAATACCCACTGGATTGACGAAAATAATAATATAATTCTGCCAGGTCATATCAATGGGCTACTTTGTACAGTTGTGGCCAAAAGTTTTGAGAATGCCACAAATATACATTTTCACAAAGTCTGCTGCCTCAGTTTGTATGATGGCAATTTGCATATACTCCAGAATGTTATGAAGAGTGATCAGATGAATTACAATTAATTGCACAAGTCAAGAGGGACTTTGCCATGCAAATGAACTGAATCCCCCAAAACATTTCCACTGCATTTCAGCCCTGCCACAAAAGGACCAGCTGACATCATGTCAGTGATTCTCTCGTTAACACAGGTGTGAGTGTTGACGAGGACAAGGCTGGAGATCACTCTGTCATGCTGATTGAGTTCGATAACAGACTGGAAGCTTCAAAAGGAGGTGGTGCTTGGAATCATTGTACTTCCTCGGTAAACCATGGTTACCTGCAAGAAACACGCCGTCATCATTGCTTTGCACAAAAAGGCTTCACAGGCAAGGATATTGCTGCCAGTAAGATTGCACCTAAATCAAACATTTATCGGTCATCAAGAACTTCAAGGAGAGCGTTCAATTGTTGGAGAAGCTTCAGGGCGCCAAGAAAGTCCAGCAAGCGCCCAGGACCGTCTCCTAAAGTTGATTCAGCTGCGGATCGGGGCACCACCAGTACAGAGCGTTGCTCAGGAATTGGCAGCAGCAGGTGTGAGTGCATCTGCACGCACAGTGAGGCGAAGACTTTTGGAGGATGGCCTGGTGTCAAGAAGGGGCAGCAAAGAAGCCACTTCTCTCCAGGAAAAACATCAGGGACAGACTGATATTCTGCAAAAGGTACAGGGATTGGACTGCTGAGGACTGGGGTAAAGTCATTTTCTCTGATGAATCCCCTTTTCGATTGTTTGGGGCCCCGGAAAAAAAGCTTTCGTCGAGAAGACACAAGGTACAGCGGTGCCATCAGTCCTGTGTCATGCCAAAAGTTAAAGCATCCTGAGGACCGTTCATGTGGGGTTTGCTTCTCAGCCCAAGGAGTGGCTCACTCAACCAATTTGCCTAAGAACACAGTCATGAATAAAGAATGGTAGCAACACATCCTCCGAGAGAACTTCTCCCAACATCCACCAGGAACAGTTTGGTGACGAACAATGCCTTTTCTCCAGCACGATGGAGCACCTTGCCATCAGCAAAAGTGATAAACTAATGTGCTCTGGACAGAACATTGATATTTTTGGGTCATGGCCAGGAAACTCCCGAGACCTTAATCCCATTGAGAACTTGTGTCAATCCTCAAGAGCAGCGTGACAAACAAAAACCCACAAATTCTGACAAACTCAAAGCATGATTATGCAAGAATGACTGCCATCAGTCCAGGATGTGGCCCAGAAGTTAATTGACAGCATGCCAGCGGATTGCAGATGTCTTGAATAGAGGTCGACCGATTATTATTTTTCAACGCTGATACCCGATACCGATTATTGGCAGGACCAAAAAGCCAGATACCAATAATCGGACGATTTTTTTTAAAATTTATTTGTATAATACAATTACAACAATACTGAATGAACACTTATGTTTAACTTAATATAATACATCAATAAACTCAAATTTGCCTCAAAACATAAATAATGAAACATGTTCAATTTGGTTTAAATAATGCAAAAACAAAGTGTTGGAGAAGAAAGTAAAAGTGCAATATGTGCCATGTAAGAAAGCTAACGTTTAAGTTCCTTGCTCAGAACATGAGAACATATGGAAGCTGGTGGTTCCTTTTAACATGAGTATCCAATATTCCCAGGTAAGAAGTTTTAGGTTGTAGTTATTATAGGACTATTTCTCTCTATACCATTTGTATTTCATTAACCTTTGACTATTGGATGTTCTTATAGGCACTTTAGTATTGCCAGTGTAACCGTATAGCTTCCGTCCTTCTCCTCGCTCCTCCCTGGGCTCGAACCAAGAACACAATGACAACAGCCACCCTCGAAGCATCGTTACCCATGCAGAGCAAGGGGAGTAACTACTCCAAGTCTCAGAGCGAGTGACGTTTGAAACACTATTAACGCGCACCCCGCTAACTAGCTAGCCATTTCACATCGGTTACACGAGCCTAATCTCGGGAGTTGATAGGCTTGAAGTCATAAACAGCGCAATGCTTGACGCACAACGAAGAACACGAAAGTGCTGTTTGAATGAATGCTTACGAGCCTGCTGGTGCCTACCATCGCTCAGTCAGACTGCTCTATCAAATCATAGACTTAATTATAACATAATAACACACAGAAATACAAGCCTTAGGTCATTAATATGGTCGAATCCGGAAACTTTCATCTCGAAAACAAGACGTTTATTCTTTCAGTGAAATACGGAACCGTTCCGTATTTTATCTAAGGGGTGGCATCCATAAGTCTAAATATTTCTGTTACATTGCACAACCTTCAATGTTGTGTCATAATTACGTACAATTCTGGCAACTTAGGCGGCCCAAACTGTTGCATATACACTGACTCTGCGTGCAATGAACGCAAGAGAAGTGACACAATTTCACCTGGTTAATATTGCCTGCTAACCTGGATTTCTTTTAGCTAAATATGCAGGTTTAAAAATATATACTTCTGTGTATTGATTTTAAGAAAGGCATTGATGTTCATGATTAGGTACACATTGGAGCAACGATACGCACCGCATCGATTATATGCAACTCAGGACACGCTAGATAAACTAGTAATATCATCAACCATGTGTAGTTAACTAGTGATTATGATTGATTGTTTTTTATAAGATAAGTTTAATGCTAGCTAGCAACTTACCTTGGCTTACTGCATTCGCGTAACAGGCAGTCTCCTCTCGGAGTGCAATGAGAGGCAGGTGGTTAGAGTGTTGGACTAGTTAAATGTAAGGTTGCAAGATTGAATCCCCCGAGCTGACAAGGTGAAAATCTGTCGTTCTGCCCCTGAACGAGGCAGTTAACCCACCGTTCCTAGGCCGTCATTGAAAATAAGAATGTGTTCTTAACTGACTTGCCTAGTTAAATAAAGATTAAATAAATAAGATTAATAAAACAAATCGGCCAAATCGGTGTCCAAAAATACCGATTTCCGATTGTTATGAAAACTTGAAATCGGCCCCAATTAATCGGCCATTCCGATTAATCGGTCGACCTCTAGTCTTGAAAAAGAAGGGTCAACACTGCAAATATTGACTCTGCATCAACTTCTTGTAATTGTCAATAAAAGCCTTTGACACGTATGAAATGCTTGTAATTATACTTCAGTATTCCATAGTAACATCTGACAAAAATATCTAAAGATACTGAAGCAGCAAACTTTGTGAAAATGTATATTTGCGTCATTCTCAAAACTTTTGGCCACGACTGTAGCCTCCAACAGTGGCCCAGGTTTTTGGCATAGATGGTAAAGCTCTCATTTCTGGACTGCAACATTGTAAGATTGTGCCCTCCACGGCACTTGATATACATGGATTGGTAGGTTACACTATACTTAGATACTTCAAATACTACCTAAGACACTTTGGCTATTTACCTCCATACTCAATAAATGGTGAAACAGTACGTGTGATGGTGTTCTTTGTCTGTATGTATATGCATGAAACGTACATTATGGAAAACATGTCTCACACTCAGTCGTAGTTAGTAGAATAATGAATTTATTGACAAGATCTTAGCACTCAACTTTTAGAAGGTTAGTAGGAAATGTAATCATTTAAACCACCTAAATATACTCCCATTCAATGAACATTTAGTATTTGAAAGTCAAACATTCATTTCCCAACTGCTTTTTTTATAATCCTACAGGCTCTTCCTCATTTTCCATACCTTAAATTACAATGCATCCAACATTATGCATGCTCACCATGGTATAGGGCAGCTGCTGTTTGAGAACTCATCTGTTTTAGAAATCAAACTCTGGTAACTTAACAGAGCACATTGTACAAATGTTTTTAGAGAATATTGTATTTTAAGGTATGCTATATGTACTGGCTAATATGCAACGGTCATTTTTAAATCTCCATTCTAGCATACATGACACACCTTTATATCTACAGGCTTTTATTTGGGCTTCCATTCAAAGTATATGATTGAATTTCTTTAAGCSTGCAGTTAGTTACTTGAAATTAGATAATCATGCCAAAACATGATTCAACAATTGAATTCACTGACAAAGAGATAACTCATGAAACACAAATTGACATTTACAGTAGAAGGCTAGTCTAACATTGGCTAGCTTTCAATAAATTGGCTAAATGGTCAACGTAGTTACCTCTTCATATGAACAAGACAATTCATATTGTACGCTGCATATTTCAAATGCACTCAAACATATATTTCTTATTTCAGTCTGGAAGCTAGCTACCTATATCTTTTCCTCTTCATCAGACAGTAGCTAGCGTATTCACAAGAGGCTGTGTTTACATCGTAGATAGAAGCAGGCCATTGGCTACCTTCATCACAAGGGGTATGTACAGGAGATCTGGTTGGTTTAGTTTAGTAGGCAGTGTTGAAATATACTATTTATGAAAAAATTTGCTATAATTGAAGGTGCCAACAATATTTTTTACTGTCATTACAAAGAAAAACAGAGGCGGATAAACCAAAAAAAAAACATCTAATGATGCACTTAGCTGTTCACTCCAATTTGCATACCGCCCCAACAGATCCACAGACGATGGCATCTCTATTGCACTACACACTGCCCTTTCCCACCTGGACAAAAGGAACACCTATGTGAGAATGCTATTCATTGACTACAGCTCAGCATTCAACACCATAGTGCCCTTAAAGCTCATCAATAAGCTACGGATCTTGGGACTAAACACCTACTTCTGCAAATGGATCCTGGACTTCCCGCCCCCAGGTGGTAAGGGTAAGTAACAACACATCCGCCACACTGATCCTCAACACGGGGTTCCCTCAGGGGTGCGTGCTCAGCCGCCTCCTGTACTCCCTGTTCACCCACGACTGCACGGCCAGGCACGACTCCAACACCATCATTACATTTGCCGATGACACAACAGTGGTAGGCCTGATCACCGACAACAACGAGACAGCCTATAGGGAGGTCAGAGACCTGGCCGTGTGGTGCCAGGACAACAACCTCTCCCTCAACGTGATCAGACAAAGGAGATGATTGTGGACTACAGGAAAAAGAGGACCAAGCACGCCCCCATTCTCATTGACGGGGCTACAGTGGAGAAGGTTGAGAGCTGTCCACATCACCAACAAACTAATATGGTCCAAGCACACCAAGACAGTCGTGAAGCAGGCACGACAAAACCTATTCCCCCTCAGGAGACTGAAAAGACTTGGCATGGGTCATCAGATCCTCAAAAGGTTCTACAGCTGCACCATCGAGAGCATCCTCCTGACTGGTTGCATCACTGCCTGGTATGGCAACTGCTCAACCTCCAGCCGCAAGACTCTACAGAGGGTAGTGCGAACGGCCCAGTACATCACTGGGGCCAAGCTTCCTGCCATTCAGGACCTCTAAACCAGGCGGTGTAACAGCTTCTGCCCCCAAGCCATAAGACTCCTGAACATCTAGTTCACCCAGACTATTTGCCTTGCCCCCCCACCACCTCCACTCTGTTGTCATCTATGCATGGTCACTTTGATAACTCTACCTACATGTACATACTACCTCAACTGGCCGGTGCCCCCGCACATTGACTCTGAACCGGCAACCCCCGTATATATTGTTATTTTTTGCTGCTGCTCTTTAATTACTTGTTACTTATCTCTTAACCATATATTTTTTAAACTGCACTGTTGGTTAGGGGCTCGTAAGTAAGCATTTCACAGTAAGGTCTACACCTGTTGTATTCGGCGCATGTGACTAATACAATTTGATTTGATTCAACGAGTGGTCTGAGGCAGGCGTTAGATTACGAACTTTTCAAATACAAAGTTAATGGCTTTGGGAAACAGCTCGAAGATTTAAAGATGCACTATGCAGGAAACGCTGAGCAATTTCCAGGTTTCTAAAATTCTAATAGTTCACCTAATTTCAGTTTATGTGACAAAACAAGCAGTGTAGAGAATCATTGTACATTCTATAGAGCTGTAAAATGTATTTTCCATAACCAAAATTCTTGTATTTTCAGCTGTTTGAAGCTGGTGTACAAAACTTAAGATCGAAACTTAATAAAGGGAAGCTAAGAAATAGCTCACATAGAACAGAGAGAACAATTAGAACAGATCAAATCTAATTTTATTTGTCACATGCGCCGAATACAACAGGTGTAGACCTTACAGTAAAATGCATACTTAAAAGCCCTTAATTAACCAACAATAACGTTGGAGAGATAAAACAAATAATTAAAGAGCAGCAGGCTAGAGTTAAATCTAGACTTGGTTTCCTCTATTGTAATCGCTCCTCTTTCACCCTAGCTGCCAAACTAACCCCGATTCAGATGACCATCCTACCCATGCTAAATTACGGAGACATAATTTATAGATTGGCAGGTAAGGGTGCTCTCGAGCGGCTAGATGTTCTTTACCATTCGGCCATCAGATTTGCCACTAATGCTCCTTATAGGACACATCACTGCACTCTATACTCCTCTGTAAACTGGTCATCTCTGTATAACCGTCGCAAGACCCACTGGTTTATGCTTATATATATAAAACCTTCTAAGGCCTCACTCCCCCCTATCTGAGATAACTACTGCAGCGCTCATCCTCCACATACAACACCCGTTCTGCCAGTCACATTCTGTTAAATGTCCCCAAAGCACACACATCCATGGGTCGCTACTCTTTTCAGATCGCTGCAGCTAGCGACTGGAACGAGCTGCAACAAACACTCAAACTGGACAGTTTTATCTCAATCTCTTCATTCAAAGACTCAATCATGGACACTCTTACTAACAGTTGTGGCTGCTTTGTGTGATGTATTGTCGTCTCTACCTTCTTGACCTTTGTGCTGTTGACTGTGCCCAATAATGTTTGTACCATGTTTTGTGCTGCTACCATGTTGTGTTGCTACCATGCTGTGTTGTCATGTGTTGCAGCCTTGCTATGTTGTGGTCTTAGGTCTCTCTTTATGTAGTGTTGTGATGTGTGTTTTATATTGTATTTCTTATTTAAAAAACATATCCAGGGCCCCCGTCCCCGCAGGAGGCCTTTTGGTAGGCCGTCATTGTAAATAAGAATTTCTTCTTAACTGACTTGCCTAGTTAAATAAAATAAAAATAAAAAAATCAGTAAATAACAACAGCGGGGCTATATACAGGGGGTACCGGTACAGAGTCAATGTGCGGGGGCACCGGTGTCGAGGCAATTGAGGTAATATGTACATGTAGGTAGAATTATTAAAGTGACTCAGATCTACAGCTTCTTAGGAGAAGAGTGCAATTGCGGCTTGCAATTAGTGGCGTTCCTGCATGTGGGTATTCCTGCATCTGCAGGACACCCTCTATGCTTCTCTATCGGTACATTTTGAAGCTAGGACAGGCGGGAGGTGGGAGCGCTCCAGTACAGTAGGTGGCGTTAATGCACAATCACGTTGTATGCCAGCCGCTGATAAACCACCCAGAAGAAGGGGTGGGAGGGACAACGGTAACTAGGTAGCCATACACTGGTAGACCGTGTCCTTCATCCTGGTGTCACCCCAGCCTCCCACCTGCTGTGCTAGCAGGAGGGAGGAGACCGGTAGACAGTGTCCTTTCTCCCCCGCCTGTCAGGCAGTGTTTTCCCACTGTTCTGTTAACGACAGTGAGTGCAGGTGTTCGGCAGGCGGGAGCGAAGAACACTCTCTACCGGTTTCGCTCCCACTAGCTAGCAAGGAGGACTCCGGGAGGCAAAAAAAAATCTGATAATACATTCAATGGGATGCTCGAGGGGGGGTGTTCATGAATCCCATTGCATGTGGAATACCCACATGCAGGAACGCCCCGAATTGCAGGCTGCAGTTGCACACAAGATCTCTGCTTATAGACTTGCTTTCAATGAGAATGACAGATCTATAACTCACATTTCTATGTGAATTTGGTCAGATGGCCCAAGCAGTTACATATTGCAGCTTTAAGATGCTCATACGAAGTTTCTAATGATAGCCGTATGATGCTTTTGGGAAAGCAGACCGTGATCGATTTTAAAATAATGACAACCCATAATTCCTCCGAATGGGTCATCGACCTTGAGCAGTTGTTAATAGTACAATGGAGTGTTAATAAGTGTCCTGCATTATCACAATTGTTCTCTAATTATTCTGGCATTCTTTCTGCATTTGACTAGTATGCTAATCTTGTATGCATCAAAATCATAACACGAAAATCACTAGCTATACCAAATCAATTAGATTTTTGTTCAATATATGTTCTACTCACCCTCCACGACTCCACTGATGAATTTCCTGCGGCCCGATAGTTCCACCCCGATGCTTCTCGGTTCTTCCACTGAGCCAGGGGCTTCTGAACCAGCCTCAGACGGCCCCGAGCTTGGGCTCGCCTCAACCTCCACTTGAGACGTCCCCACCACCGCCTTACCTTTCTGAACCATTTCTATAGACTGTCTGTTCTCGTAGCTAGCAACAGACAGGGTTTGGGGGAAAAAACGTGCTTGGACGAGGGGAGTCTGACCCGAAACTCCGACAATAGGAGGTTAGCAGGCCATCCGGACGGCTTGAAAGGAGAGGGGAAATGAACCGTGTAACGTTAGTTTACTGACAATCCCCGGCGTTGTTCACAGGCCGCAGTGTGAAAAAATATTGCTCGACTTGTCTGTCCAAATTAGATTCTTGCAAACTATTTTCTAGTTAAACGAAACGACAGCTACTAGCTTCAGTTAGTTGCCAATCTGTAAAAAATTAAGAAAAAGTCTAGCTAATGTAACGTTGCTGACTATCGTCGTGTACCGCTGTGCTAAAATACTACATTCAGAATAATATTCGTTGACATATTCGTGCGCTAAAATAATACAATTACGAGTAATCAATGAACGTTATGATTTTCCCCCCGTTGAATATATATTCGTCTTCTAGATTTTCCCTGGTTTTCGCAGCTTCTTCCTGTTTACACCGATTGCGCATGCTCAGAAGACTGGATCAAACCAGTCACAACCGGACTTTTGTGACAAAACACAATTCCATAACCAAGATAGTAGAGTTCCATAACCAAGATAGTGGACATCTTCTTCTTTGGGTTGACGGTTCGCATCCAACTTTTGGGTACGTACACCGCCACCTACTGTACTGGAGTGTGAGGCCAGTCACGGCCTACCTACATTAACGTCCAGTAATACAAAATTGTGGAAAAGGAAAATTACCCTGCCATCTATTAGCCAACACACAAAAGTGAAAAACACCACCCCATTCTACTATTTACCCCTATCTAATCCTACTCCAAGCCAACGGTCTGGGAGGACAAAACACTACCACTCAACACCCCCTGCAAATATTCTGCAGTAAAATCTCTCCATCCCGACTACTTCAATGCAGCTGCCGCCAACCTCACCCTGTACCCATCTTTCTCTACCACTCTCTTCACTGCTTCAGGATACAACACTTTCTGTTCTACTCTAACCCTGGAAACCGCAACCTGCTTTTCTCTCACCCGACACCTCCGCACTCCAGTCCCATAGGCATTGGAGTCACCAGACCCGTGCTTTCAGGGCTTTAGCCCTGACTGATTTTTGTCTCAGCCCCGACTCTTTTGGTCTGCTGGCATGGTGTAAAACAAACTAGGCTACACTGCAATGAACACTACAATCATGTGCCCTGGCCTGCCCTACCCTTTTAGTGCTGCTTAAAACTATAATGTCTGTGTACGATGGCACTTTAGGAGGAGGAGTCAAAGTGGTTTTCCAAAGTCATTTTTGATTTGTCCTAAGAAAATATATGTTGGCGCGCGCAAAGTTGAGAACCATTTTTTTAAATTATCATGCTATTACTATAGCACATGTTGTTAGCGCATGAAGATGTTATTCAGAGTTATTGAACTCACAAGTAAGCCATATTCGAGTAACWTACATTTCAACATGTTGACTCAAAAGCTGCACTGACAGATAACGTTAAGCTAACTAACTATAGGATTTAGGTCAGGGCTTTGTGATGGTCACTCCAATACCTTGACTTTGTTGTCCTTAAGCCATTTTGCCACAACTTTGGACTTTTTTATTTATTTTATTTTATTTTACACCTTTATTTAACAGGTAGGCAAATTGAGAACACGTCTCATTTACAATTGCGAACTGGCCAAGATAAAGCAGAAGCAGTTCGAACATACAACAACACATAGTTACACATGGAGTAAAAACAAACATATAGTCAATAATACAGTGAAAAAAAATAAGTCTATATACAATGTGAGCAAGTGAAGGTGAGATAAAGAGAGGTGAAGGCAAACAAAAATATATGTATCAAATAAATAAATAAGTAAATAAAATATAAAAGGCCAATGGAGGTGAAGTGAATACAACAAGCAAGTAAAATAAACTAAAAAAAACCCTGGAATGGTTGGTTTGCAGCGGAAGAAAGTGCAAAGTAGAGACAGAAAATAATGGGGTGCAAAGGAGCAAAATAAAGTAATAAAATAAATACAGAGGTAAAGAGGTAGTTGTTTGGCTAAATTGTAGATGTTATGTACAGTGCAAGTAATCTATGAGCTGCTCTGACAGCTGGTGCTTAAAGCTAGTGAGGGAGATAGGTGTTTCCAATTTCAGAGATTTTGTAGTTGTTCCAGTCATTGGCAGCAGAGAACTGGAAGGAGAGGCGTCCAAAGGAAGAATTGGTTTTGGGGGTGACTAGAGAGATATACCTGCTGGAGCGCGTGCTACCAGATAGGTTGCTGCTATGGTGACCAGCGAGCAGAGATAAGGGGGACTTTACCTAGCAGGGTCTTGTAGATGACCTGGAACCAGTGGGTTTGGCGACGAGTATGAAGCCGAGGGCCAGCCAACGAGAGTGTACAGGTCGCACGTGGTGGGTAGTATATGGGCTTTGGTGACAAAACGGATGGCACTGTGATAGACTGCATCCAATTTATTGAGTAGGGTTTTGGAGGCTATTTTGTAAATGACATCACCGAAGTCGAGGATTGGTAGGATGGTCAGTTTTACAAGGGTATGTTTGGCAGCATGAGTAAAGGATGCTTTGTTGCGAATAGGAAGCCAATTCTAGATTTGACTTTGGATTGGAGATGTTTGATGTGAGTCTGAAGGAGAGTTTACAGTCTAACCAGACACCTAGGTATTTGTAGTTGTCCACATATTCTAAGTCAGAACCGTCCAAGAGTGATGTTGGACAGGCGGGCAGGGGCAGGCAGCGAATCGGTTGAAGAGCATGCATTGGTTTTACTTGTATTTAAGAGCAGTTGGAGGCCACGGAAGGAGAGTTGATATGGCATTGAAGCTCGCCTGGAGAGTTGTTAACACCAGTGTCAAACAGAAAGGGCCAGAAGTATACAGAATAGTGTCGTCTGCGTAGAGGTGGATCAGAGAATCACCAGCAGCAAGAGCGACATCATTGATGTATACAGAGAAGAGAGTCGGTCCAAGAATTGAACCCTGTGGCACCCCCATAGAGACTGCCAGAGGCCGCGGACAAACAGACCCTCCGATTTGACACACTGAACTCGATTCAGAGAAGTAAGTTGGTGAACCAGGCGAGCGCAATCATTATAGAGAAACCAAGGCTGTCGATGTCTGCCAATGAGGATGTGGTATTGACAGAGTCAAAAGCCTTGGCCAGGTCAATGAATACGGCTGCACAGTATTGTTTCCTATCGATGGCGGTTACGATGTCGTTTATGACCTTGAGCGTGGCTGAGGTGCCACCCATGACCAGCTCTGAAACCAGATTGCATAGCGGAAGAAGGTGTGGTGGGATTCGAAATGGTCGGTAATCTGTTTGTTGACTTGGCTTTCGAAGACCTTAGAAAGGCAGGGTAGGATAGATATAGGTCTGTAGCAGTTAGGGTCAAGGGTGTCCCCCCATTTGAAGAGGGGGATAAACCGCAGCTGCTTTCCAATTCTTTGGGGATCTCGGACGACACGAAAGAGAGGTTGAAGAGGCTAGTAATAGGGGTGGCAACATTTCAGCAGATAGTTTTAGAAGAAAGGGTCCAGATTATCTAGCCCGGCTGATTTGTAAGGGTCCAGATTTGCAGCTCATTTAGGACATCAGCTGACTGTATTTGGGAGAAGAGAAATGGGGGAAGCTTGGGCGAGTAGCAGAGGGGAGGGCAGTTGCTGTTGTCCGGGTAGGGGCAGCCAGATGGAAAGCATGGCCAGCCGTGGAAAAATGCTTATTGAAATTCTCAATTATAGTGGATTTGTCGGTGGTGACAGTGTTTCCTATCTTCAGAGCGGTTGGAAGCTGGGAGGAGGTGTTCTTATTCTCCATGGACTTTACGGTGTCCCAGAACTTTTTGAATTTGGTTGCAGGAAGCAAATTTCTGCTTGAAAAAGCTAGCCTTGGCTGTTCTAACTGCCTGTGTATATTGTTTCTGGCTTCCCTGAAAAGCTGCATATCACGGGGGCTGTTCGATGCTATGCATGAACGCCATAGGATGTTTTTCTGTTGTTAAGGGAGTCAGGTCAGGAGAGACCAAGGGCTATATCTGTTCCTGGTTCTAAATTTCTTGAATGGGGCATGCTTATTCAAGATGGTGAGGAAGGCATTTTTAAAAAATGACCAGGCATCCTCTACTGACGGATGAGATCGATATCCTTCCAGGATACCTGCGGCCAGGTCGATTAGAAGGCCTGCTCGCTGAAGTGTTTCAGGGAGCGTTTGACAGTGATGATGGGAGGTCGTTTGACCGCTGACCATTACGGATACAGGCAATGAGGCAGTGATCGCTGAGATCTTGGTTGAAACAGCAGAGGTGTATTTGGAGGGCAAGTTTGTTAGGGATGAATCTATGAGGGTACCCGAGTTTACGGAATTGGGGTGGTACCTGGTAGGTTCATTGATAATTTGTGTGAGATTGAGGGCATCAAGCTTAGATTGTAGGGTGGCTGGGGTTTTGAGCATGTTCAAATTTAGGTCGCCTAGCAGCACGAACTCTGAAGATAGATGGCGGCAATCAGTTCACATATAGTGGTCCAGAGCACAGCTGGGGCAGAGGGTGGTCCTATAGCAGGCGGCAACGGTGAGAGACTTGTTTTTAGAGAGGTGGATTTTTTAAAAGTAGAAGTTCAAATTGTTGGGAACAGACCTGGATAGTAAGACAGAACTCTGCAGGCAGTCTTTGCAGTAGATTGCACACCGCCCCCTTTGGCCGTTCTATCTTGTCTGAAAATCTTGTAATTGGGGATGAAAATATCTGAGTTTTTGGTGGTCTTTCTAAGCCAGGATTCAGACACGGCTAAAACATCCGGGTTGGCAGAGTGTGCTAGAGCAGTGAACAAAAACAAACTTAGGGAGGAGGCTTCTAATGTTAACAATGCATGAAGCCAAGGCTATTACGGTTACAGAAGTCATCAAAGAGAGCGCCTGGGGAATAGGAGTGGAGCCAAGTACTGCAGGGCCTGGATTCACCTCTACATCACCAGAGGAACAGAGGAGGAGTAGGATAAGTGTACGGCTAAAAGCTATGAGAATTGGTCGCCTAGAGCTACTGGAGCAGAGAGTAAGAGGAGGTTCTGGGGCGATAAAATAGTTTAAAGGAATAATGTACAGACAAAGGTATGGTAGGATGTGAATACAGTGGAGGTAGACCTAGGTATTGAGTGATGATGAGAGAGATATTGTCTCTAGAAACATCATTGAAACCAGGTGATGTCATCGCATATGTGGGGTGGTGGAACTGAGAGTTGGATATGGTATAGTGAACAGGGCTAGAATCTCTACAGTGAAATAAGCCAATAAACATTAACCAGAACAGCAATGGACAAGGCATATTTACATTAAGGAGAGGCATGCTTAATCGGTGATCAATAAGGGTCCAGTGAGTAGAGGTTGGTTGGGGTCGTGGCGATCCAGACAGCTGGCCGGGTATGTGGCTGTCGGTAGCAGCATGGGATGGAGGTCTGTTTGTAGATACTCGTGCGTTTCCGTCGTAAGTTAGTGGGTTCCGTGTAGTGGGTTCCGTGTGAAGAGGGGATCAATCCAAATTGGCAGAATGATATAGTGACCCAAGGAGAAAAAAAAATAAATAAAAAATAAAAATAAAAATAAATAATAGTTGTCCGGTATGCTTATTCAGGTAGCAGCCGATAAGACAGCTAACGATTAGCGGGCCTCAGGTGAGCGTTCAGGTAACGTCGGGACGGAGGTGCCAGTTGGATAAATCCCTCGGGCAGATAACGTCGGCAGTCAGACGTGAAGGCCCGGTGGGTTCCGTATCTGCACGCGCAGCAACAAAAAAAACGTGTCCGGATGGTGATGGAACTCCTCAGCTGGCTAGCTCCAGGATGATTTGAGTTTGCTCCGGGGTCGCGTAAGCCAATCGTCACACGGTTTGCAGCTAGCTAGCTGCGAAGTCAAGTGGAAGTGACCAGAGCCTGCGGCTGGAATCCGGGAAGAAACTGAGAGAGAAGAAATCCCGGAATGCTCCGGTCCGAGTCGCGTTGCACAAAAGTGCCGGTAGATTATCGAGCTAGAGGAATAGCTGATGACACAACACGAGGGCAGCTGAAAACCAACGCTAGCCAGCAAACCGGCTAATTTCGGGCAGCTACAGATTAGCTTCTGGCTAGCTATCGGAGTAGCTACTGGTTGGCTTTCAGGCTAGCTTCTGAATTAGCCCCTGGCTGGCTTCCACGATGGATTTTCAGTTTGAGGTAAATATTACTTTTAGTAATTGGTGAAGCGGGTTGCAGGAAAGCTTTTGCAGGAAAGCTTTTGTAGTTGAGTTCTTGGATAATAAAATAAATAAAAGATAAGTGAAGAGAGGTGTAAATATATATATACAGGACACAAACAATACGGAACAGAAAAAAGACGTCTGAACTGCTAAGCAACCTTGGGTGGACTATGTTGGGGTCATTGTCCATTTGGAAGATCCATTTGCAACCAAGCTTTAACTTCCTGACTGATGTCTTGAGGTGTTGCTTCAATATGTCCACATCATTTTCCTACCTCATGATGCCATCTATTTTGTGAAGTGCACCAGTCCCTCCTGCAGAAAAGCACCTCCACAACATGATGCTGCCACCCCCGTGCTTCACGGTTGGGATGGTGTTCTTCGGCTTGCAAGCGTCCCCCTTTTTCCTCAAACATAACGATGGTCATTATGGCCAAACAGTTATATTTATGTTTCATCAGACCAGAGGACATTTCTCCAAAAAGTACAATCTCTGTCCCCATGTGCAGTTGCAAACCACAGTGTTTTTTTATGGCCGTTTTGGAGCAGTGGCTTCTTCCTTGCTGAGTGGCCTTTCAGGTTATGTCGATATAGTACTTGTTTTACTGTGGATAGAGATACTTTTGTACCTGTTTCCTCCAGCATCTTCACAAGGTCCTTTGCTGTTGTTCTGGGATGATTTGCACTTTTCACACCAAAGTACGTTCATCTCTAGGAGACAGAACGCATCTCCTTCCTGAGCGGTATGACGGCTGCATGGTCCATGGTGTTTATACTTGCGTACTATTGTTTGTACAGATGAACGTGATACCTTCAGGCGTTTTGAAATTGCTCCCAAGGATGAACCAGACTTGTGGAGGTCTACAATTTTTTCTGAGGTCTTGGCTGATTTCTTTTGATTTTCCCATGATGTCAAGCAAAGAGACACTGAGTTTGAAGGTAGGCCTTGAAATACATCCACAAGTACACCTCCAATTGACTCAAATGATGTCAATTAGCCAAGCAGAAGCTTCTAAAGCCATGACATAATTTTCTGGAATTTTCCAAGCTGTTTAAAGGCACAGTCAACTTAGTGTATGTAAACTTCTGACCCACTGGAATTGTGATACAATGCATTATACGTGAAATAATCTGTCTGTAAACAATTGTTGGAAAAATTACTTGTGTGATGCACAAAGTAGATGTCCTAACCGACTTGCCGAAACTATAGTTTATTAACAAGACATTTGTGGAGTGGTTGAAAAACAAGTTTTAATGACTCCAACCTAAATGTATGTAAACGTCCGACTTCAACTGTATATTGCTTGTATGTGTGTTTGTCTGATCAGAATACTCACTGTGAAGGCTCTGAGACTATGCCGTCTCTGTAATAATATAGGAGCTCCAGGAAAGCAATACTTCAGACAGCAAATTAGAGATGGGAGCGAGAGAGAGTAGCAGGAGGTACAGAGAGAGCATAGAGGTCCACACACGACAAACATGTCATATTTCTCTCAAGCCAGAAGAAGTAATTATTGCTAAACATTACCTCTCAAAAAAGAAAAATGCCACTTCTGACATGTCCTGTGTGTATAAACTGTTAGAACCTATAGAACCTATGTTCCTATCACTGAAAGCAATCATACAGGCCGCGCTGACCATCCCAGTAAGCAGCTGTGAGAGATCTTTCAGTGCATTAAGATGCCTACATACCTGGTTTAGGAGCCCAATGATCCAAGATAGAATGTATCATGACAATTGAAAAAGATATACATACTAACACACCTGGGAAAGAGTGAAGTCATAGACAGYTTTGCTCCTCCTGTTTCATTTAATTTCTAATCTTTATGGATGGACTAACATTCAAGTACTGCGTAATATAACTCGCAAACATTGTGAATATTTAGTTGGTGAAAGGATTGTATAATGGTATGATTGTATGCTGGTATGTACATGTGTGTAAAATTGTGAAGTGTTGTTACTACAGGGGTGTTGGAGGGGATGTATTTGTTTTTGTGTAATTAAATAGGTCGAAATATTGTCCTGTAGCTAATTGACCCCCCCCCCCACTCCACAGTTATAATACAAGCCTACTGCTAATGTGAGTTTACACAGTTTCAACATAATCCAAAGGATGGCAGCCTAAAATCCCAATCTTGCTATATTGCACGTAAATAGAACATTATTTGATGCTAAACATTAATTTGTGTTCTATGCTGCCACCCTTTGGATTGTTTTGGAACTGCACTTTGCACTGCATGAATAGCTCACATTAGTTAACAGTAACATTAAGCTTTTTTATTATTATTGCTTAACAAATATTGGACATGGTTAATAAAAAAATAGCTACAAAATAATGATACAAATACTTTTCCCAACAACTTTTTTWAATGGAAAATTACAATATAGTTATGCAACTCACTAAAAGTGGCAGTAATAAAGCCTCTCTGGAAAAGCCAAACCTTGACCCAGAAAATATAAAAAACTATCAGCCTATATCGAATCTTCCATTCCTCTCAAAAATTTAGAAAAAGCTGTTGCGCAGCAACTCACTGCCTTCCTGAAGACAAACAATGTATACGAAATGCTTCAGTCTGGTTTTAGACCCCATCATAGCACTGAGACTGCACTTGTGAAGGTGGTAAATGACCTTTTAATGGCYTCAGACCGAGGCTCTGCATCTGTCCTCGTGCTCCTAGACCTTAGTGCTGCTTTTGATACCATCGATCACCACATTTTTTTGGAGAGATTGGAAACCCAAATTGGTCTACACAGACAAGTTCTGGCCTGGTTTAGATCTTATCTGTCGGAAAGATATCAATTTGTCTCTGGGATGGTTTGTCCTCTGACAAATCAACTGTACATTTCGGTGTTCCTCAAGGTTCCGTTTTAGGACTACTATTGTTTTCACTATATTTTACCTCTTGGGGATGTCATTCGAAAACATAATGTTAACTTTCACTGCTATGCGGATGACACACAGCTGTACATTTCAATGAAACATGGTGAAGCCCCAAAATTGCCCTCGCTAGAAGCCTGTGTTTCAGACATAAGGAAGTGGATGGCTGAAAACGTTCTACTTTTAAACTCGGACAAAACAGAGATGCTTGTTCTAGGTCCCAAGAAACAAAGAGATCTTCTGTTGAATCTGACAATTAATTCTTTGATGTTTAGAAGCGTCGTCTAGCCAAATATACAATACTGAATGGTAGCAGCGGACCTCGGGTGTTACTCTGGACCCTGATCTCTCTTTTGACGAACATATCAAGACTGTTTCAAGGACAGCTTTTTCCCTCTACGTACATTGCAAAAATCAGAAATTTTCTGTCCAAAAATGATGCAGAAAAATTAATCCACATGCTTTGTTACTTCTAGGTTAGACTACTGCAATGCTCTACTTTCGGCTACCGATAAAGACATAAATAACTTCAGTTAGTGCTAATATCGGCTGCTAGAATCCTGACTAAAACCAAAAATTTGATCATATTACTTCTCAGTGCTTACTCCCTACACTGGTTCCTGTTAAGGCAAGGACTGATTTCAAGGTTTGTACTGCATAACTACAAGCGTTACATGGCTTGCTCCTACTATCTTTCGAGTTGGTCCTGCCGTACATACCTACACGTACGCTACGGTCACAAGACGCAGGCCTCCTAATTGTCCTAGAATTTCTAAGCAAACAGCTGGAGGCAGGGCTTTTCTCCTATAGTATCTCATTTTATGGAATAGTCTGCTACCCGTGAGAGACACAACTCGGTCTCAACCTTTAAGTCTTTCTGAAGACTCATCTCTCAGTAGGTCATATGATTGAGTGTAGTCTGGCCAGGAGTGTGAAGTGAACGGAAAGGTCTGGAAGCAACGACCGCCTTGCTGTTCTGCCTGGCCGGTTCCCCTCTCTCCACTGGGATTCTGCTTCTAACCTATTACAGGCTGAGTCACTGGCTTACTGGTCTCTTTCATGCCGTCCTAGGGGGTGCGTCACTTGAGTGGGTTGAGTACACTGACGTGATCTTCCTGTCTGGGTTGGCGCCCCCCTTGGTTGTGCGGTGGCAGAGATCTTTGTGGGCTATACTCGCCTTGTCTTCGGATGGTAAGTTGGTGTTTGAAGATTCCCTCTAGTGGTGTGGGGGCTGTGCTTTGGCAAAGTGGGTGGGTTATCCTTCTTGTTTCCCTGTCCGGGGGTACATCGGATGAGGCCACAGTGTCTCCTGACCTCCTGTCTCCTCCAGTTATTTCTGCAGTAGTTAAGTGTCGGGGTAGGGTCAGTTTGTTATATCTGGAGGACTTCTCCTGTCTTATCCGGTGTCCTGTGTGAATTTAAGTATGCTCTCTCTAATTCTCTCTTCTCTCTCTCTTCTTTCTCTCTCTTGGAGGACCTGAGCCTAGGACTATGTCAGGACTACCTGCATGATGACCCTTGCTGTCCCCAGTCCACCTGGCCTTGCTGCTGCTCCAGTTTCAAACTGTTCTGCCTGCGGCTATGGAACCTGACCTGTTCACCGGACGTGCTAAAAAAGCCAACTGACATTTACTCCTGAGGTGCTGACTTGCAGCACCTCGATAACTACTGCGATTATTATTATTTGACACATGCTGGTCATTTATGAACATTTGAACATCTTGGCCATGTTCTGTTATAATTCTCACACCGCACAGCCAGAAGAGGACTGGCCCAGGACATAGCCTGGTTCCTCTCTAGTTTTTTCCTAGGTTTTGGCTTCTAGGGAGTTTTTCCTACCCACCGTGCTTACCACCTGCATTGCTTCTGTTTGGGGTTTTAGGCTGGGTTTCTGTACAGCACTTTGAGATATCACGTGATGTGCGAAGGGCTATATAAATCAATTTGATTTTGATTGGCAACCCAAAAATGGCGCGGAAGAAGAATGGCAGCGTTTTCGGGCGCCCTGTGGCCCACTTATGTGGGGTTTTTTCGCGTTATTTTGTAACTTATTTGTACATAATGTTTTCGCAACCGTATCTTATGGCAAAAAAGAGCTTCTAGATATCAGGACAGCGATCACTCACCTCGGATTAGACAAAAGATTTTTCTACAATAAAGAAATGTCATCCTGAGAAGAAATGTCGGTCGGAATGTCTTGTGCGTAACAGACATTCTTCAAAACATCCCGTTATTTGCAAGGGAAGCGACGCAGGTACAGAGGACAAAGAGCCGGATGCCTGGTCAGGACCCGGAGAAGGGACTGGGAAAAGCTGCCGTTACCGTCAATCTAACTCGCCAACGTGCAACAAAATATAATTACAAAAAACGAGGTACGATACGAATATCCTCCCAACGGGACATCAAAAACGGTAATATCCTATGTTTCACGAAATCGTGGCTGAATGACGACATGGATATTCAGCTAGCGGGATACACACCCTGCACAGAAGATACAGACAGGTAAGACGGGGGGGGGGGGGGGGGGGGGTGGCGGGGGGGGGGGGGTCTGTGCATATTTGTAAACAACAGCTGGTGCACGAAATCTAAGGAAGTCTCTAGATTTTGCTCGCCTGAAGTAGAGTATATTGTGATAAATTGCTGGCCACACTACTTGCCTAGAGAGTTTTCAGCTATACTTTTCATGGATGTTTATTTACCACCACAGACATATGCTGGCCCTAAGACCGCACTGTATAAGTCAGCTGTATAAGGATATAAGCAAACAGGAAACCACTCACCCAGAGGCGGCGCTCCTAGTGGCTGGAGACTTTAATGCAGGGAAACTTAAATCAGTTCTGCCAAATTTCTATCAACATGTTAAATGTGCAACCAGAGGGGAGAAAATTCTAGATCACCTGTATTCCATACACAGAGACGTGTACAAAGCTCTCCCTCGCCCTCCATTTGGTAAATCTGACCACATCTCTATCCTCCTGATTCCTGCTTACAAGCAAAAAGCAAAAATTAAAGCAGGAAGCACCAGTGACTCGGTCTATAAAAAAGTGGTCAGATGAAGCAGATGCTAAACTACAGGACTGTTTTGCTATCACAGACTGGAACATGTTCCGGGATTCTTCTGATGGCATTGAGGAGTACACCACATCAGTCACTGGCTTTATCAATAAGTGCATCGAGGACGTCGTCCCCACAGTGACTGTACGTACATACCCCAACCAGAAGCCATGGATTACAGGCAATATTCGCACTGAGCTAAAGGGTAGAGATGCCGCTTTCAAGGTGCGGGACTCTAATCCAGAAGCTTACAACAAATCCTGCTATGCCCTGCGACGAACCATCAAACAGGCAAAGCGTCAATACAGGGCTCAGATTGAATCATACTACACCAGCTCCGACGCTCGTCTTATTTTACCTTTATTTATACAGGTTTTTTCTCATTGAGATAACGTCTCTTTTCCAAGAGAGACCTGGTCCAATAGCAGCAGAGGGATCAACGTTTCCGACAAAACAACTTACATACACCAACACAACATTAAACAAAACTATAAACACACATACAGTACAACAAAAACATTTTACATTAAAAACACAAACGTCTTGACTAAAAACAGCTGGCCTAAAAACAATTATTCTAAAACACTCTTCTATGATATATACATCGATCAAGTGTTTAAACTCCACCAATGAAACTAGATTTTAAAATGTTCAGGAGAGAATTCCAGGACCACGGAGCTAAGTAACTAAAACTATTTCTACCATGACCTGTTCTAATTTTTGGTACTGTTAGAAGCAAATCAGAATGGGACCGTAATTTATATTTATTTACTGACSTGACTAAAAAAGAACAGAGATATAATGGCATTTTACCCAATATGGCCTTATAAATCAGTGTATACCAGGGTTTAAGCCTAAGCAAGGTCAATGACGACCAGCCAACAGCGCTGTAGAGATCACAGTGATGTTTTAGACGTTTCTGATTTGTAATGAACCTGAGGGCTGCATGATACACTGAATCAAGTGCTCTCAGGGTAGTGGCTGAGGCCTGCATATACTGTATATAACATTACTAAAATCTAAAACCGACAGTAATGTACATCGTACCAGCTCCTTCCTGGCCTCAAAAGAAAAACAAGCCTTATGCCGGTAATAAAATCCTATTTTAAGCTTGAGCTTCCTTATCAAGTTCTCTACATGCACAGTGAAGCTCAACTTATCATCAACCCACACACCCAAATATTTGTTTCGTAAACAACCGCTGAATTGCAGAGCTCCAAATAAAATAAAATAAATAAAAATATTTATTTTCATTAAATCACAAGTGAAATATACCAAAACACAGCCTAGCTTGTTAATCCACCTATCGTGTCAGATTTTGAAAATATGCTTTACAGCGAAAGCAATCCAAGCGTTTGTGAGTTTATCGATCACTAGACAAAACAGTAAGAACACCTAGCAGCCATGTAGAATGGTCACGAAAGCCAGATATCGCTGCAAAAGGTGCTTCAACAAAGTACAGAGTAAAGCGTCTGAATACTTATATAAATGCTTTTWAAAATTTTTAMAAATTAGCAAACATTTCTAAAAACCTGTTTTTGCTTTGTAGTTATGGGGTATGGTGGTCTATTTCTCTCAATCTACATGATCTAATAAATGTTTTATCAATAAGGCTGTAACCTAACAAAATGTGTGAAAAAGGGTCTGAATACTTCCCGATTATAATGTACAATCACGTTCATTGATTGGGTTAAGACGAACCGTCTCTCCAAAACTAGCGGACCAATGGAGACTCATTGTCTACGCCTCCCTCTAAACCCCGCCCTTCATGGAAAAATAATGCCAAAACTCGCAATCGAAAAGACTGGCAGTGAAAGCAAAGAAACAGACATCGAAAGCAAAGATATGAGTAGCGTAACCAACAGGTAGTACATGCAGGCAAGAGCGTAGGCAAAATGTATTCAATAGGATTGGTCGCTGGGAAAGTTTAACTGAAAACAATTTTTGCATTTGTTTTCAAATATATTTTTTACTCATGTCAGAATTTTGCTCTCGCTTTAAAATTACTTACACGTTTTGCTTTTGAGGTCTTATTTTTGTCTTATACATTTTGCTTTCAATTGTTTGGTTTTTGATATCAACATTCATTACTTCACCCGTCCTTGAGAATGTTTCATTCTCAACTTTAACTTTCATGTTCACTATTTATTTTATTTTGAATTCAATACATATGGCGTGAAATTGACCCCATATCGCGCTGCATGAGGCAAATGATGGTCACACCAGATACTGACTGGTTTTCTGATCAACACCCTTACCTTCAAAAAAAAAAGAGATATCTGTGACCAACAGACTCATATCTGTATTCCCAGTCATGTAGAATGCATAGATTAGGGCCTAATGAATTGATTTCAATTGACTGATTTCCTTATGAACTATAACATCTTTGACATTTTTGCATTTATATTTTTATTCAGTATAGATCCATTCTCTGATCCTTTTATTGGGTGTCAGATCATGCTGCAAGAGCGCCGATTGGTTGGAGGATGTCCTCTGGAAGTTGTCATAATTACTCTAAGTCTATGGAAGGGGGCGAGAACCATGAGCCTCCTAGGTTTTGTATCTCAAGTCAACYTATCCAGAGGACTGAAACTAGCTGGCCTCCGGCTCCATCATGGCGCTACCCTTCTGAGTACTGTTGATGCTACTGTAGACCTTCTAAAATGTGTTTGATATCAATTATTGTGACATGAATATATTTAGTATAGTTATCTAAAAATGACAAATCTAATGTTAATCATAGTTTCTCATTTCCTTTATTACTTTTTTTGTTGCTTTTAATCTTTTCATACAAATCTTCACTTCAATAGAAGGTGTAAGCTTGCAAAAACAAAAGAAACAACCAAAACAAAGACTGGTAGCTACAGTGCATTCGGAAAGTATTCAGACCACTTGACTATTCCACATTGTTACATTAGTCTTATTAGAAAATTATTAAATTATTTTCTCAAATCGACACAATACCCCATAAATGACAAAGCAAAACAGGTTTAGACATTTTTGCCAAAGTATTAAAAACATACCTTAATTACATAAGTATTCAGACCCTTTGCTATGAGACTCAATTGAGCTCAGGTGCATCCTGTTTTCATTGATCTTCCTTGAGCTGTTTCTACAACTGGATTGGAGTCCATGTGGTAAATTCAATTGATTGGACATGATTTGGAAAGGCACACACACACCTATGTAAGGTCCCACAGTTGACAGTGCATGTCAGAGCAAAAACCAAGCCATGAGGTCGAAAGGAATTGTCCGTAGAGCTGGGGCACAGATCTGGGAAAATGTACCAAAAAAAGTCTGCACTATTGAAGGTCCCCAAGAACAGTGGCCACCATCATTGTTAAATGGAAGAAGTTTGGAACCACCAACTCTTCCTAGAGCTGGTAGCCCGGCCAAACGGGGCAGAAGGGCTTTGGTCAGGGAGGAGACCAAGAACCAGAGCTCAAGTGCTCCTCTGTGGACATAGCAAAACCTTCCAGATGGACAACCATCTCCGCAGCACTTCACCAATCAGGCCTTTATGYTAAGGTGGCCAGACGGAAGCCACCTTACAGACCGCTTGGCGTTTGCAAAAAGGCACCTAAAGGACTCTCAGACCATGAGAACAAGATTCTCTGGTCTGATGAAACCAAGATCTTTGGCCTGAATGACAAGCGTCATATCTGGAGGAAACCTGGCACCATCTCTAAGGTGAAGCATGGTGGCAGCATCATGCTGTGAGGATGTTTTGGACTGGGAGACTAGTCAGGATTGAGGGTTAGATGAACGGAGCAAAGTACAGAGATCCTTGATGAAAACCTGCTCCATGGAGCTCAGGACCTCAGACTGGGTTGAAGGTTCACCTTCCAAAAGGACAATGACCCTAAGCACACAACGAAGGAGTGGCTTCGGGACAAGTCTCTGAATGTCCCTGAGTGGCCCAGCCAGAGTCCAGATCTGCAGAGAAGAATGGGAGAAACTCCCCAAATACAGGTGTGCCAAGCTTACAGAGTCATACCCAATTAGACTCAAGGCTGTAATCACTGCCAAATGTGCTTAAACAAAGTACTGAGTAAAAGATCTGAATACTTCAGTTTATGTTTTAATACATTTGCAAAAATTTCAAAAAACAGTTTTCGCTTTGTCATTATGAGGTATTGTGTGTAGATTAGTTAATGAAGGGGAGAAGTTATTTTTTTTTATACCCATTTTAGAATAAGGTTGTAAGGTAAAATGTGGAAAAAGTCAAGGGGTCTGAATACTTTCCGAATTGTATATCACAAAAAAGTAAAGTGTTATACAGCTAACATGTCWAAAAATTCAAAAATAGCATTTCAGAGTTCAAAGATAGACAGGCTTGAAGTGAACATGGCATAAATGACTTCACACAAACAATCCATATTAAAAAAGGCAGACTTCCTCAATTCAACAGTTTCTGAATAATGATTCTGATATATTGCTTCAATCAATGACATTGATTACATTTGACTCTTGAATAGAAATATGCCTTAAACCAAGATGTAAAGGTTCTATTACTCTATAATTTCTGATTGCAGCCTTAAAACGGTCTTGTATGAACCAGAAAAGAGCTATATCTGCATGTAAATTAATGTTAGCTGGCTAATGTATCGACCGTGCGTTGTGGTCCACCCCTCGGTCAAGGCGAAGCCAGCGATGATAGTGGGAGGAGCCTGCCAACGGCTCTGAGGTAAGTCTTTGTGTGGAGCCCCCAGTGGGCTGACCTCTGTTACCTCTTCAGACTCTTCTGGGCCTGCTTCAGTAAAGTGTCAAAGTCAAGGGCATCAAACTTGCCAGTCACGGGTGCCGACGGGTCATACTCGCGGTTAGAATCTGGAGGAGTGAAGAGAGAAAGAAGATTAGTATTAGGCGGTATACTGGGGTATTTTGAAATACCCACTATGATTTAATGCCATAATTTGTATTTATTTTTTTATTTTAAGTCAGTATTCAATTGAGCAAGTCACATGGTATGTTTGTTAACAAAGAGCACATGGCGTGATCTAAGTTTCTTGACATGATGATCAACTGTTGAGCAGCGCAAGAGGTGATAAAGTTACACTTGAAAGTCCCACAACTAATGTTAGCCAGCTAAATATCTTAACTACCTAAAATGTGCCAAATACATTTTCTCCAGCTCTGTGCCCGATTTCCTGATAGCGAGYGAACTTAGGCTTACGGGTGTTTTAATGATGCAGCTTCCCTACAAACGGCCGATAGACGCAACATGCGTTTCTCAAAACACCACGCAAAAAGAACGTTCGCCAAGTGTGTCGCTGAGGCACACGTCGATACGGATAGGATCGAAAGGCAGCGCTGCTCTCAGATCAGTTTTCTCCATTCAAATCTTACCTTAACATAATTATTCTACAACACTGACGACAGATCAGTTCCTAGAAAGATATCACCTATGGCTGCAAATATTGAGTCATCTTATTCTAATGCTTAGCCTATAATAGGCACCTCATTGTGGCCATGTTACACATCATGCAACATACTGGGGCAAAAATTAGACGAGTTCCATTTGAAAAATTGTAGGCTAATTGAATGAACATTACATTTCAAAATGATTTAATTTGAAGCATCTTTTTATTCTTTGCTTGTTTGTAGGGATGTGCGAGGTTATTTTAATATCCGAACAGACATTAGTATTCGAATACTTGTGAGAAATTAAAGCCCTATTTTAACACTGAAAAGGCTATACAAATAAAGTATACACGTGACATTGTTGCATACACGAATGACCATTCAAATTATTAATTTGAAACGCGTCCCGTAAAAGTACCTAGTAGCAGACCGGTAGACTTCACGTGTAGCTTGTTGTTTACGTTGGACAATCAAAAAGTGAAAGTGGCAAAGACACTCAATGTGTAGCAAGTGGAGTGATGGTTCACTAATGCAATGTAATGCAAGATTAAATAACATTTCGGAATGAAGTTAGCGAAATGAGGAGTGGGCTACAACGACCAACTAATTGGTAGGATGCCGTTTTATCTGAAAGGGGTTAGGGAGAAAGCGCAGCATGTGGCCTCAACTAGCCCAGCTAACTACAGCTGCCCAGCTTAGCTCGCAAGCCAGCTTGTCTAGGCTACTCCGTTAAAGACAGTAGTCTTGGCTGTAACCGAGTTGCCTCGGCATCTCTCTCATTTGACATCTGATCACTCCCATCTCATACAGTTGAAGTCGGAAGTTTACATACATCTTAGCCAAATACATTTAAACTCAGTTTTTCACAATTCCTGACATTTAATCCTAGTAAAAATTCCCTGTCAGTTAGGATCACCACTATTTTAAGAAAGTGAAATGTCAAAAATAGAGATATTTAAGTTTTTTTTTCTTTCATCACATTCCCAGTGGGTCAGAAGTTTACATACACTCAATTAATATTTGGTAGCATTGACTTTAAATTGTTTAACTTGGGTTAAACATTTTGAGTAGCCTTCCACAAGTTTCCCACAATAACTTGGGTGAATTTTGGCCCATTCCTCCTGACAGAGCTGGTGTAACTGAGTCAGGTTTGTAGGCCTCCTTGCTCGCACGCTTTTTCAGTTCTGCCCACAAATATTCTATGGGATTGAGGTCAGGGCTTTGTAATGGCCCCTCCAATAACTTCAATATGTTGTCCTTAAGCCATTTTGCCACAACTTTGGAAGTATGCTTGGGGGTCATTGTCCATTTGGAAGACCCATTTGCGACAAAGCTTTAACTTCCTGACTGATGTCTTTAGATGTTGCTTCAATATATCCACATCCTTTTCCTATTTTGTGAAGTGCACCAGTCCCTCCTGCAGCAAAGCACTCCCACAACATGATGCTGCCACCCCTGTGCTTCACGGTTGGGATGGTGTTCTGCGCCTCGCAAAAGCATCCCCCTTTATCCTCCAAACTTACTGGTCATTATGACCAAACAGTTCCATTTTTGTTTCATCAGACCAGAGGACAATTCTACAAAAAGTACCATCTTTGTCCCCATGTGCAGTTGCAAACCATAGTCTGGCTTTATGGCGGTTTTGGAGCAGTGGCTTCTTCCTTGCTGTCAATATAGGACTCGTTTTACTGTGGATATAGATACTTTTGTACCGGTTTCCTCCAACATCGTCACAAGGTCCTTTGCTGTTGTTCTGGGATTGATTTGCACTTTTCGCATCAAAGTACGTTCATCTCTAGGAGACAGAACGCATCTCCTTCCTGAGCAGTATGATGGCAGCGTGGTCCCATGGTGTTTATACTTGCGTTCTATTGTTTGTACAGATGAACGTGGTACCTTCAGGCGTTTGGAAATTGCTCCCAAGGATGAACCAGACTTGTGGAGGTCTACAATTATTTTCTGAGGTCTTGGCTNAAAGAGACACTGAGTTTGAAGGTAGGCCTTGAAATATATCCACAGGTACACCTCCAATTGACTCAAATGATGTCAATTAGCCTATCAGAAGCTTCTAAAGCCATGACATCATTTTCTGGAATTTCCCAAGCTGGTTAAAGGCACAGACAACTTAGTGTATGTAAACTTCTGACCCACTGGAATTGTGATATAATGCATTGTAAGTGAAATAATCTGTCTGTAAACAATTGTTGGAAAAATTACTTGTGTGATGCACAAAGTAGATGTCCTAACCGACTTGCCGAAACTATAGTTTGTTAACAAGAAATTTGTGGAGTGGTTGAAAAACGAGTTTTAATGACTCCAACCAAGTGTATGTAAACTTCCGACTTCAACTGTATGTTACAAACCAGCTCATCCGTAGCAATACAGCGCAGCAGTGCTCAAGTTAACAAGTTTAAGTTTCTTTAGAAAGTATTCATACCCCTCGACTTATTCCCCATTGTTGCGTTAGATGGATTTTTTATTTTTTTTTGCCATCTACACACAATACGCCATAATGTCAAAGTAAAAAAGTTTTATAGAAAATTTATAAAATGAAATGCATAAGTATTCACACCCCTGAGTCAATACATGTCAGATTCACCTTTGGCATGGATTACAGCGGTGAGTCTTTCTGGGCAAGTCTAAGAGCTTAGCACACCTGAATTGTACAAAATGTGCACATTCTTTTAAAAAATGTATTCAAGCATCGTCAAGTTGATTGTTGATCATTGCTAGACAGCCATTTTCAAGTCTTGCCATTGATTTAAGCAAAACTAACTAAGCCACTCAGGAACATTCAATGTCGTCTAGGTAAGAAACGTCAGTGTATATTTGGCCTTGTGTTTTAGGTTATTGTCCTGACGAACATTGAATTTGTCTCCCAGTGTCTGGATTTTCCCCAAACATAATGCTTTGTGTATTCAGGACATGAAGTTAATTTTGCCACATATAACAGTTCTTTTTTTGAATAATATTTATTCTGTACAGGTTTCGTTTTCACTCTCATTTAGGTTAGTATTGTGGGGTAACTACAATGTTGTTGATCCATCCTCAGTTCTATTGCAGCCATTAAACAACTTTTTTTTCAAGTCACCATTGGCCTCATGGTTAAATCCCTGAGCYGTTTTAACAGAGTTAGGAAGGATGTCTGTATCTTTGTATTGATAGAAAATCCAAAGTGTAATTAACTTCTTATGGCTGGGGGCAGTATTGAGTAGCTTGGATGAAAAGCGTTCCCAAAGTAAACTGCCTGCTACTCAGGCCCAGAAGCTAGGATATGCATATTATTAGTAGATTTGGATAGAAAACACTGAAGTTGAATGATGTCTGAGTACAACAGAACTTATTTGGCAGGCAAAACCCCGAGGACAAACCATCCAGGACTTTTTGTTGTTGTTGAGGTCACTCTTTTCAATGGGTTTTCTATGTGGATCTAGATTTCTAAGGCACGTGCTTGCAGTTCCTATCGCTTCCACTAGATGTCAACAGTCTTTAGAAATTGGTTGATGTTTTTCCTTTGAGAAATGAAGTAGGGCTGTTCAGAACGAGGGTCGAGTCTAGTGTACTGTTGTGGTTGGGGCGCACGACCTGAAAGCTCGCTCTACTTTGTTTTTATCCGCTATTGAACCCAGTTTATCCCATCTTAAATTGTATTGATTATTTACGTTAAAAAATAACATCCCTCTGTTTGGACAAAGATTACAGGTACCTTAGATATTTTGTAGTCATGTTGCGCGAGTTGGAACGAGTGTTTTTCTGGATCAAACGCGCCAAATAAATGGACATTTTGGAGATATAACAACGGAATTAATCAAACAAAAGGACCATTTGTGATGTTTATGGGACATATTGGAGTGCCAACAGAAGAAACTCTTCAAAAGGTAAGGCATTAATTATATCGTTATTTCAGAGTTTTGTGTCACGCCTGGCGGGATGAAATATGATTGTCTGTGTTTGTTTGATGGAGTGCTGTCCTCAGATAATCGCATGGTTTGCTTTCGCCGTAAAGCCTTTTTGAAATCTGACACCGTGGCTGGATTAACAAGAAGTTAAGCTTTATTTTTGACATATTGCAAGTGTATTTTCAAGAATGTTAAATACACTGCTCAAAAAAATAAAGGGAACACTAAAATAACACATCCTAGATCTGAATGAATTAACTATTCTTATTAAATACTTTTTTCTTTACATAGTTGAATGTGCTGACAACAAAATCACACAAATTATCAATGGAAATCAAATTTATCAACCCATGGAGGTCTGGATTTGGAGTCACACTCAAAATTAAAGTGGAAAACCACACTACAGGCTGATCCAACTTTGATGTAATGTCCTTAAAACAAGTCAAAATGAGGCTCAGTAGTGTGTGTGGCCTCCACGTGCCTGTATGACCTCCCTACAATGCCTGGGCATGCTCCTGATTTTACCCATCTACAAATAGGTGCTCTTCTTTGCGAGGCATTGGAAAACCTCCCTGGTCTTTGTGATTGGGTCTGGAATMCACTGCTTGACTGAGGCACCTTACAGATAATTGTATGAGTGGGTTAAAGAGATGAAGTAATCCTTCAAAAATCATAATAAACACAATTATTGAACATAGAGTCCATGTAACTTCGGCAAATGTTTACTCCGGAACTTATTTATGGTTGCCATAACAAAGAGGTTGAATACTTGACTCAATATGTCAGCTTTAAATTGATAAACATTAAAACATTTCAGAAAATATAATTCCACTTTGACATTATGGGGTATTGTGTGTTGGCAAGTGACACATAATCTCAATTGAATTAATATTTAAATTTAGGCTGTACCAACAAAATGTGTAAAACGTAAAGTGGTTTACATACTTTGAATGGACTGTATTTCGAATATCCGGATATCCGACAAAAATGAATGATACTATTCGAATAGTGACATTATTTCAAACCTCCATCCCTCCTTGTTTGTAACAACTACAAAGACATTGGCAACTTTGTTGTGAAGTTCTGCGTTACAGAATCAAGATGTTTCTATGTTTAGCGGAAACATGTATAAAGTAATGAACCAAAAACAAAACAGACCTAATGACGCACTTAGCTGTTCTATGAGTGGTCTGAGGAAGCTTGTAAATAAGTGCAACTATGCATTTGGTTTGTTAATGTGCCAGCTAGCCACCTATAGCTTGCAAGATCAAGCATCTTGGTTAGAGCAGAGAATCAAAGTGTGAGTACCCTTTTGAGATAGTTACACAACTAGGAGCATGGTTGTCTGTCCATGGAATTCACTTGAGCTTGTTAGCATTTAGCTAGCATCCACTACGGGAATTTGCTATTACTTTGTTAGCATTTGTTCACATTTTTTGGTTAAGAAATAGCGCCCCTTGTGTGCATTTCCGGTAATACCGTATGGTACAGGAACAGTAGGTATGGAAATATGGATACTGTTCAACCCTAATTAGCATCACCTGCAGGATTTGAGGGAACATAATCTTTGCTAGCTCTCCTTGTTTCTATAAACCGTGTTTTACCTAGATCAGCGTAGCTCGTCTTGCAGAACTGTCTCCTTCCTCCGAAGCAGAGGTCAAAGGGGAGTTCGTCAGGCTTGCGGAGCTTGCTGCCGTTCTCGATGGCCGTGAATGCATCCTTCGTATCGTAGTAGGTCACAAACCCATAGTTATCCCTGTCACAGAAATTGAATAGCAAATATTAAACATGCAGGAGACAGAGGGTTGATTCATTATGGCACAAAATGGAAGACATTTTAAAATACAAAGACAAACATTTGCAATGATTAGTGGACAATTCCGGGTAGTCCCGCCCTGTTAGTCGGTTTTCTTCTGCTTGGTGACATGAACACTAGATCGTGTTGAGGTGTGAGTTCTTAAAATAGCCACTGGTGGTTTAGCCTGGTTGTTGCTGTAGCACCTGTAGTTTGGCCTGAGAGACCACGGAGAGGATCAAGCAAGGGTTGGTGTTCTGGGTCTGGGAAGAAAATGAGACTTCAAGTTGTCTTCAGGAAGCACAAAACCGAGTTACTGGCAAACAAAAGGTTTAGCGATGGAAGTGGTAAGACCATGGCTGTGGCGGTCATCAAATTTTGTGACCCGGTAACCGTCATGCAAGTAACTGCTGGTCTTACGGTCATTTACCGTTAATTAACAAACACGTTTAGCATCTCCGGCCTTCCACGCATAGCCTACAAGCATCTAATGCAGACCTTTGGAGCATCTACTTTAAAAAAGTCAAATAAAAACATTCAATATAGCCTAGACCATCACAATAAATCCAGTTTAGGCGGGTCTAAAAAAATAAATGTAGCACATTTTACAAGAACAGAATAGCATATTCTGAGTCATCCTTATGTTAGGCTCTGCTCTTGCTATGCCATGTGACTATGGGCTAACACTAGTTTATTTAGCAGACAAGATTTGCTTATAATTCCCGTGGCATTATTTTATAGTAAGAGTAAAATTGAACATAGCTGAAAAAAATAAAAAGGATATTTTTCTCCAAACGATTTCCCATGGAGATGCTGCTATTCGGTGTTGAGAATTTGAAACAGAACCTCCTATATGCTTAATTTAGAGTTATTTATGGTACTTTGTGACACAAACCTTCTGTTTTGATTTCTAATATATTCTAAGGCTGCATGATGCGACTAATGATGATTTGAAAAAAGTGAAGCCATGCACTCTGCTCCGTTTCTTGTGCAGGCTACACAGACTTCATCAGTCTCATTTGCAATTTGACAAGCACTTCATAATATTCTAACCCATCAGACTATTCTCAATGTAATCTTGTCTTTACTTATGACCTAATGTGTGTAAATAAGTGGAGGCTCCTCAGAGGACAAAATTTCAAACATTTAAAAAGTAAACATTTTTAGATGAAACTGTACTAAATACAATCACATATCACCAAATAATTGATTAAAACACTATTTAAAAAAAAAAAGGTCCTCAGTAGCCTCAACGGGACTGTAGGGTAGCACCATGGTGGAGCCGGAGGACAGCTAGCTTCCGTCCTCCTCTGGGTACATTGACTTCAATACAAAACCTAGGAGGCGCATGGTTCTCACCCCCTTCCATAGAATTACATAGTAATTATGACAGCTTCCAGAGAGGTCCTCCAACCTATCAGAGCTCTTGCAGCATGAACTGACATGTTGTCCACCCAATCAAAGAATGAATCTAGTATAGAAAGCATAAGCTATAGCTAGCTAGAACTACAGTGCATTAAAATGTAGTGAGTAGTTGAGAGAAAGACGATAGTTGAACAGTTTTGAACAAATTAATTTCTTAAAAAATGGAGAAGTGAGAAAGTGTGTGACCCCCGGTTTCACTTAGCTAGCAAATGCAGCTAGCTATTGTCACCTACTCAAACACCCTGCTGAAACAGAGGGATGTTATGTTAGCTAGCTGGCTATGACTATCCAACGCAACACTGGAACTCTTCCAAGTCAAGGTCAGCTTTTGGTTTTACAAATGTATTGCCACTGAGGCCCGCAGGTGTAACTGCTTACTAGCATTACTGCATGATTGTAGCAGGTTTAGTAACGCATTAGTTCTATTAGCTATGCTGACTGAGGTTACGTTAGCAAATATGGTGACAACGATGTAGGCTGTGTGTAGCGGTTTGGCTTGTGACACAGCTGATGTGTTGTGTATTGAAGTCCACAAGCAAAGGGAAGAGGTACAGCGCATAGATGCGAGAAGGAATAATACGTGGCTGCTATGAAAGTTCACTGTGCTTTCGCGTGATCAGGGGTGTATTCATTACACGGATTCTGTTAAAAAAAAACATTTCTTAAACGGAAGCAAACGGAACAAAACAGGGTTAAACACCTGAATTTGTCCAACAAATACTCATTTGCAACTGTTGGACTAATGAATACAGCCTATATTAGCTAGATGCAGGCAAGAGTGTGCAAGGCGGTATTGAATGACATCGTCTGTCACCTCAAATTTGTTGTAGCAACCTGATGGGTATAGGGAAAATTTGAGTAGCCTAAACCTATCGCTGTTACATTGAACTGGGTGAATGGAATTTGAATAACAGTCATCCAATAGGTTGTTAATAGAAATAAGGCCATACTCATGAGAAACAAATCGTCCTCTTAAAACGTCACTGACCACCACTGGTGCAATTATTTCTTATTTAGAATGGGCCACAAAAAAGAAAGTAATCTGTAGCCTGCACTCAAATAGCGAATATGTGCGGTTATGTTTTTAATATGCCAGATAGGCTTCACCGGTTGTAAAGTGGATGAATGTGCTTAATTTAAGGTATTTATCAATAAATATAGCAGGACGAGAAAGCTTGGACCCTCTTATATAGTGAGCAGTCAAAACACTTCACATGCAATTGCGCAATGACTAGCCTTATAAGAACACATTTCACTAGGCTCTGTAGGCTATGGGCTCTCCAGACTATTCAATTTAATCTAGTCTTTACATATACTAAATATTATGTGTGAAATTACATTTGATTTAGAAAATGGGACATTATGCACCTGTCGGAACAACGGCATAGCAAAGACATCCGTATGCACTTGAATAGGGAATGGAGGACGTTTTCCCGCGGTTAATTTTCATTCCAGCTAGGTAGGCTACTCCGGTTGTGCTTAATATTATCAACATTAGGAAAGTTGATAAATAAAATAGGCCTAGTCTATAGAAAGATGATGGAGGCCATCAAAACTGTTCTTACACAATTGCATAGCCTATAGAAATGTTGCACAACATGGGCTTATAGGACCACTTATTTAATTGCATGCATCAACCAGCTATGAGGAGCTGGCTCTCGCTACACAAGAAGTGATCCTATTCCACTCAATCTCAATGCCAGAGCTCTCATGAAATGTTTGATTTTRGATTGCATTTACATTGATGTCAGCGTGATTAGAGGGAAAATAGAGCATTGAGTACCAGGCCATTAACGACTTGCCGTTAGCAAGTTTGGTAGGCTACTAATAGACATCAGAGCGCAGTTTTGGAGAATCCTCGTTACCGTGACTCAACGGTCACGTGGAATTTGACTGCAATCCTGACTCATGACTGCCGGTGTAGAGGTAAAATGGTCACCGTAACAGCCCTAGGTAGGATTCAGACCTGTTCAATAGAACTAGTTTTTAGTTTCAAAATGTTTTCCATATCGTGCCGACAGAACATGAGCCAGGTTCCAGGCATTACTCGTTATTGAAACAAAACATGACTGGTGTTAAAGAGTACTTACCCATGGCCTCTGAAATGTAAAGTGCACTCCTCAATTTCTCCGTACAGAGAGAAGCGTTCCTTCAGCTCTTTATGAGTCATTGTCTCTCGGATTCGCCCTACGTAAACAACCCTACGCTCCTCCTGAGGGGAGAGAGTACGGCATTAGTCAGCTGACAGTTATTGTTCTGCACCATACACACGGTATCAGACAAGGCACTATTGGCTTCAATGTCTGAGAAGGGGCCCTTCTCAGACAAATGCCTATGTCTTCAACTGAAAAGAAGACGCTGCTCTGGGAAACTGAACCCAGAAACACAGAACGTGACCTTGACCCAGTGACCCCCACAGACTGTCCCGTTCTGACTTATCATCAATGGCCAACTTCACTTTAATAGAAATGTACTCACAATGGCTTTATCTGTGAGTCTCTTCCCCACCTCACTGTTTTCTCTAGATTCAGGCCGGTAGCCTGGTCTGAAAGACGGGCTGTGGAAAGAAACGGAATAGGAGACGTGGTCAATGTTATATAACTAAAAATCTGTATCCATGAAGCTAAGTACAGTGCATTCGTAAAGTATTCAGACCCATTCACTTTTTCCAAATGTTGTTACGTTAGTCTTATTCTAAACTGGARCAAATAAAAATCTACACAAAATACCCCATAACAAACCGTTGGCCTGAATGCCAAGCATCAGGTCTGGAGGAAACCAGGCACCACTCATCACCTGGCCAATACCATCCCTAAGGTGAAGTATGGTGGCAGCACCATGCTGTGGGGATGTTTTTCAGTGGCAGGGACTAGTTAGGATCAAGGGAAACATGAACGGAGCAAAGTACAGAGAGATCCTTGATGAAAACATGCTCCAGAGCACTTAGGACTTCCGACTGGGACGAAGGTTCACCTTCCAAAAGGACAATGACCCTAAACACACAGCCAAGACAATGCAGTAGTGGCTTCGGGACAAGTCTCTGAATGTCCCTGAGTGGACCAGCCAGAGTCTGGACTTGAACCCGATCAAAAATCTCTGGAGAGACCTAAAAATAGCTGTACAGCGACGCTCCCCATCCAACCTGACAGACCTTGAGGATCTGCAGAGAAGAATGGGAGAAACTCCCCAAATATAGGTGTGCCAATCGCTGCCAAAGGTGCTTCAACAAAACACTGAGTAAAGGGTCTTAATACTTACGTACATTTTATATTTCATTTTTTATAATTTTGCTAATATTTCTGAAAAACTGTTTTTGCGTTGTCATTATGGGGTACGGGGAAAAACAATTTCATGAATTTTAGAATAAGGCTGTAACGTAACAAAATGTGGAAAGAGTCAAGTGTTCTGAATACTTTACAAATGCACTGTAAATGATGTTATCCTATCCCAAGTATTCAGGAAAACATACACTGATCTGACTGCACTGCATGTATGCATTTTTGGTTAATTTGAACTGACCAATACCATAGGAAAAAAATGTAACTCATGGTTGTTTATGAGGAAAGTGCTTTAATTACCTGCGTTGTCTGCTGCATCTACTCCACGCCCATCTGTGGGGAGAGCGGGAACGGGACCTACTCCATGATCCTGATCGGGAAGAGGAGTAGGAATATCGCCGCCGCCTTGGAAAGCAGGCCAGGGAAGGAGAGGAGGAACGAGAGGAGGAGCAAGAGGAGGAGCAAGAGGAGGAGCAAGAGGAGGAGCAAGAGGAGGAGCAAGAGGAGGAGCAAGAGGAGGAGCAAGAGGAGGAGCAAGAGGAGGCACTGAAGCTACTATCAGAGTGACGAGGCCTGTACCTGGAGGAGAGATGAACGGGAAGGAGAAGGGAATCTGTCAGTAATGTCAGATTAGGATGGACTGGATATCGCCATTAGTCATATTGGTTTAAGCCAATGACATCACCTTTTTGATTGCTATATTGGTAGCAGATGGAGGGGGGGAGATAGAACAAACTATGAAACACATATGGAATAATGTAGTAACCAAAAAAAAGTGTTAAACAAATCAAAACAAAGACACGGCGGTTGTAACCAAAATTCTCAAATTTGGACAGACCAAAAGGACCGATTTCCACCGGTCTAATGTCCATTGATCGTGTTTCTTGGCCGTGTCCTTTAGTAGTGGTTTCTTCACAGCAATTCGACCATGAATGCCTAGCTCACAGTCTCCTCTGTTGATGTTGAGATGTGTCTGTTACTTGAACTCTGTGAAGCATTTATCTGGGCTGCTATTTGAGGCTGGTAACTAATGAACTTGTCCTCTACAGCAGAGTTAACTTTGGGTCTTTCTTTCCTGTGGCAGTCCTCATGAGAGCCAGTTCCATCATAACGCTTGATGGTTTTTGCAACTGCACTTGAAGATTTAAAAGTTCTTGATATTTTCTGGATTGACTGACCTTCATGTCTTAAAGTAATGATGGACTGTCATTTCTCTTTGCTTATTTGAGCTGTTCTTGCCATAATATGGACTTGGTATTTTACCAAATAGGGCCATCTTCTGTATACCACCCCTACCTTGTCACAACACAACTGATTGGCTCAAACACATTAAGGAGAAAATAAATTCCACAAATTAACTTTTAACAAGGCACACCTGTTAATTGAAATGCATTCCAGGTGACTACATCATTAAGCTGGTTGAGAGAATGCCAAGAGTGTGCAAAGCTGTCATCAATGCAAAGGGTGGCTACTTTGAAGAACCTCAAATATATATTTCGATTTTTTAAACACTTTTTTGGTTACTACATGATTCCATATGTGTTATTTCATAGTTTTGATGTCTTCACTATTATTCTACAATGTAGAAAATAGTAAAAATAAAGAAAAATCCTTTTGACTGGTACTGTATTTGTTCAAAACAGATACATCTGTGCTAGAGGTCGACCGATTAGTCGGCATGGCCTATTAATTAGGGCCAATTTAAAGTTTTCATAACAATCGGTAATCAGCCTTTTTGGACACCGATTATGTCCGATTACATTGCAATCCATGAGGAAACTGCGTGGCAGGCTGACCACCTGTTACGTGAGTGCAGCGTCAAAAGGACCCTGTGGCTGCAATGAGCCATGGTAAGTTGCTAGCTAACATTAAACTTATCTTATAAAAAACATTCAATCTTCACATAATCACTAGTTAACTGCACATGGTTGATGATATTACTAGGTTAACTAGCTTGTCCTGCGTTGCATATAATCAACGCGGTGCCTGTTAATTTATCATCAAATCACAGCCTACTTCAACAAACGGGTGATGATTTAACAGAAGCACATTTGTGAAAAAAGCACGTTCGCTGCACATATGTACCTAACCATAAACATCAATACACAGAAGTAAAAATGTTTAAACCTGCATATTTAGTTAAGAAAGTCATGTTAGCAGGCAATATTAACTAGGGAAATTGTGTCATTTCTCTTGCGTTCAGTGCAAGCAGATTCAGGGTATATGCAACAGTTTGGGCCGCCTGGCTCATTGCGAACTGTGTTTCTTCCTAACAAAGACCATATTAATTTGCCAGAATTTTACATAACATTGAAGGTTGTGCAATGTAACAGCAATATTTAGACTTAGGGTTGCCACCCGTTCGGCAAAATACGGAACGGTTCCGTATTTCACTGAAAGAATAATCATTTTGTTTTCTAAATGATATTTTCCGGATTTGACCATATTAATGACCAAAGGCTCGTATTTCTGTGTGTTTATTATAATTAAGTATATGATTTGATATTTGATAGAGCAGTCTGACTGAGTGGTGGTAGGCAGCAGTAGGCTCGTAAGCATTCATTAATTCGAGCAGCTCTTAGCAATGCTTGAAGCACAGCGCTGTTTATCAACTCCCGAGATTAGGCTGGCAATACTAAAGTGCCTATAAGAACATCCAATAGTCATAGGTATATAAAATACAAATGGTATAGAGAGAAATAGTCTACGCGTCATAATTCCTATATTAACTACACCAAAAACTTCTTAACTGGGAATATTGAACCACGAGCTTTCATATGTTCTCATGTTCTGAGCAAGGAACTTAAACGTTAGCTTTTTTTACATGGCACATATTGTACTTTCTTCTCCAACACGTTCTTTTTGCATTATTTAAACCAAATTGAACACGTTTCCTTATTTATTTGAGACTAAACAGATTTTATTTATGTATTATATTAAGTTAAAATAAAAGGGTTCATTCAGTATTGTTGTAATTGTCATTATTACAAATATATATATATAAAAAACGCCCGATTAAAATCGGTGTTGGCTTTTTTGGTCCACCAATAATTGGTATCGGCGTTGAAAATTCATGATCAGTCGACCTCTAATCTGTGCCCATGAACCAGCTTTTTTCCTCACTGAATAGAGATGACTGGGATGAATATGACATTCTCTTTTCCCCTGACAGATATAAGACTCCGTGCCATTAGAGGACACCGCCTTGCCAGGTGACAGGGGGGACAAATAGCTATAAAGACAGAAATAAGCAGGGAGATGAGCATCTCACCTCTTCCTGGGTAGAGAGCGAGATCTAGACTGAGAAGAGGAGTCCGACTCCGAGTCAGTAAAGTCAGGGCTGGAGGAACGGTGGATACTCCTTTTCCTCTTCCTTCCTCGCCTGGGGCTTGGGCTAGGCCTGTGGGAGAAGGTATTATTGTAACTTCGGTAAGACCTCCCTTTCTTGGGACTCCTCTCCAGGGGACCAGCCTGGTCCATCAGCCTGGTGGGAGAGGCATCAGGGGTCTCCAGCACAGAGCTAGTCCTGTCAGTCTTTACATCCAGGGGCTGGGGAACTAGGGGGGCCTGATGGTTCTTCGTACCCAGGGCAGTTGTGAGGGTTTGGAGGGAGGGGGCAGGGATCCTCTGGGGTACCCAGGTAGTGTTGCTGCCAAGTGGCTCAATGGTGATGGCTGCTTGCTGTTTGACATTCCAGCGCTTGCCTGGCTCTCTTGCAATAGCCATGTGTTCCTTCTGAAGGAGGGAGTAGTCGTGGTCTGAAAAGGCCAGGGTGAGAGACACTGGATTGGGGGTGGGAGTTATAGGGGGGCTAGAGGTCTTGCTCCGAAGCTTGTTGGAGTGCAGGGGATGCGCGTCGATCTGGATGGCCTTGGAGGGTGATGGTTTGGGGGCCTCAGTGGCTCGGCTCTTACCAAGGAGGGCAATTGGGACCAGGGGCTTCCACATCTGGTGAGGAGGGGTAGCTGGAGGAGTCAGATCTGGAAAGAGATGGGAACAGAGTAGTCAGCTACTGTTCCATCTGAAGCAGAATACCTCTGACAGCCATTTGAAGGTAGATTTTGAAAGACATTAATGGATATCAAGCATTTTACCAAGAGAAACAGGCAACTTTTCATTACTCCATTGAGTGACAGTGCGATTTAGGTTAGTGGTGTAAACTTCTTCCTTGTTTTTAGTATGTTAGCAGTGTATTATTAGCATTAGCAATGTACAGGGTGATTGGTGTGTGATTAGCATTTGCACTATAAAATTACCATTAGCAGCTAACAGGGTGAACAGTGTGTGTACAGTAGTTCGTACCTGCAGTGCTGGTCAGCTCATGCGCTCGGACTCTCTCCACAGGGGTCCTATCACATGGTTGCGCCACACTACGACAGAAACAAACCTTCAACACACTGCTTTATTGAACATGTACACTTCTAAGAGGAGTCTATGGCGTGGTCCAGAAAACACACAGACGAAGACAGTAGAACATTTTCGAATTGCTGAACAGAAACAAATAGAAAATGGTTGAGCGCTTGGCCCATTGTGGGGTCAGAAGTCAAGGACTTCGGTTTGCGGTAGGTCTTGGCGAAGGCTCTCCATACACACACGCACGTACACATACATACACACCGACCCAGAGCAGCATGGGGCTGTAGGGTAACTCACCTAGAGTTTCCTACAGCTGCTGCTCTACCAGAGACCTCCAGAACACACTGCTCCTCTTTAGCTGGAGAGAGAGGGGGAAGAGAAAGCATGAGTAAAAGCAAGGGATGGAGGAAGGGGGTAGGGTAGCACAGTTACCATTCTCCACCAACAAAACATCATAAGGACTTGTTTCCATGATATCATTTAGATTTTGGGACATCTACATGGAGGTTTCAGCCAGTATGCTAGGCCTGGACTAGTCAGACGTGGTGTCATTACACACACGCCAGTGGAGGGGCCGACAAACACGTCTGGCTCCTTGTTCTAGCTGGGGCCTGTACTTCCAGCCAGAGAAAGGAAGCAGTGCGAGAGTTAAATGGATTTGTGAACAGGGCAGAATTCCAGCAGCTCAGCCGACATGACCACATAGCTGCTGCCCTGACTAAGCTACAGGATTGCTTCGCTAGCACAGACTGGAATATGTTCCGGGATTCATCCGATGGCATTGAGGTGTTTAGCACATCTGTCACCGGCTTCATTAATAAGTGCGTCGACCCCAGAGTGAACGTACGTACCAGAAGCAATGGAAAACAGGCAACACCCGGACTTAGCTAAAGGCTAGAGCTGCCGGTTTCAAGGAGCAGGACACTAATCAGGACACTTATAAGAAATCCCGCCACGACGAGCCATCAAACAGGCAAAGCCTCAATACAGGACAAACATACATGAGAGCACCAGCTGTTCCAGACAACTGTGTGATCACGCTCGCCGTAGCCTATGCGAGTAAGACAAACAGGTTAACATTCACAGGGCCAGATGGATTACCATGACGCGTACTCTGAGCATGTGCTGACCAGTTTGCAATTGTCTTCACTGACATTTTTAAATGTTCCCTGTTCCAAGCAGACCACCATAGTCCATGTGCCAAAGAACACCAAGGTAACCTGTCTAAAGGACTACCTGTAGCCATAAAATGCTGCAAAAGTCTGGTCATGACTCGCATCAACACCATCATCCCAGACACCCTGGACCCACTCCAAATCGTATACTGCCCCAAAAGATCCACAGATGACGCAATCTTTATTGCACTACCACCTGGACAAGAGAAACACCTAAGTGAGAATGCTGTTCATTGACTACAGCTCAGCGTTCAACACCAGTGTCCTCCAAGCTCATCACTAAGCTAAGGACCCTGGGACACCTCCCTCTGCAACTGGATCCTGGACTTCCTGACGGGCCACCATCAGTTGGTGAGGGTAGGCAACAACAGATCTGCCACGCTGACCCTCAACACAGGGGCCCCTCAGGGGTGCATGCTTAGTCCTCTCCTTTACTTCTAGTTCACCAACGACTGCATGGCAGCGCACGACTAAGTGTGCTGAAGACACGTCGTTGGAAGGCCTGATCACCGACAAGGATGAGACCGCCTATAGAGAGTTGGCCAGAGACCTGGCACTGTGGTGCCAAGACAACAACCTCCCCCTTAACGTTAGAAAGATAAAAGGAGCTGATCATGGACTACAAGAAATGAGGGGCCGAGCACGCCAACATTCACAGGTCTGTAGTGGAGCAGGTCAAGAGCTTCAAGTTCCTCAGTGTCGACATCACGAAGGATCAATCATGGCAATGACAATGCCTCGTCCCCATCAAGAGGCTAAAAAGACTTGGCATGGGCCCTCAGATCCTCAAAATGTCCTACAGCTGCACAATTGAGAGCATCTTGACTGACTGCATCACCACTTGGTATGGCAACTGCTTGGGATCTGATCACAAGGCGCTACAGAGGGTAGTGCGTATTGCCCAGATCATCACTGGGGCTGAGCTCCCTGCCATCCAGGACCTCTACACCAGGCGGTGTCAGAGGAAGGCCCTAAAAATTGTCAAAGACCCCAGCCATAGACTGTTCTCTCTACTACCGCATGGCAAGCGGTACCGGAGTGCCAAGTCTAGGACAAAAAGGCTTCTCAACAGTTTTTACCCCCAAGCCATAAGACTCCTGAACAGGTCATCAAATGGCTACCCGGACTATTTGCATTGTGTGCACCCCAACCCCTCTTTTTACGCTGCTGCTACTCTCTGTTTATCATATATGCATAGTCACTTTAACTATAGATTCATGTACATACTACCTCAATTGGGCCGACCAACCAGTGCTCCCGCACATTAGCTAACCGGGCTATCTGCATTGTGTTCCACCCACCACCCCCTCTTTTACGCTACTGCTACTTTCTGTTCATCATATATGCATAGTCACTTTAACCATATCTAAATGTACATACTAACTCAATCAGCCTGACTAACCGGTATCTGTATGTAGCCTCGCTACTTTTATAGCCTGTCTTTTTACTGTCGTTTTATTTCTTTACCTACCTATTGTTCACCTAATACCTTTTTTGCACTATTGGTTAGAGCCTGTAAGTAAGCATTTCACTGTAAGGTCTTCAACTGATGTATTAAGCGCACGTGACAAATAAAATTTGATTCGAAAAATTTATTGAGTGCATGTAAACTTCTGACCCACTGGGAATGTGATGAAAGAAATAAAAGTTGATAAATAATTCTCTACTATTATTCTGACATTCCACATTCTTAAAATAAAGTGGTGATCCTAACTGACCTAAGACAGTGAATTTTTACTAGGATTAAAAGTCAGGAATTGTAAAAAACTAAGTTTAAATGTATTTGGCTACGGTGTATGTAAACTTCCGACTTTAACTGTATCTACCAAAATTACCTTGTAGCCCTGAACATCGACTCGGTACTGGTACACCGTGTATATAGCCAAGTTATTGTTACTCATTGTGTATTTATTATTATTACGCGTCATAACTTCTATTATTTCTTTATTTTCATTCTCTGCATTGTTGGGAAGGGCCCGTAAATAAGCATTTCACTGTTAGTCTACACCCTGTTGTTGACGAATACAATTTGATTTCACTCTCACACATTAAAGTAGTAATGGAAGAAAATGTTACCCCAATTTTCTCCTTGGGGATAACTACATGGGAACAGGTTACTAAAAAGCATAGAGTGTTCTCAAAATCCATCTCCTGAAACAACTATATCCCATGTTTCCAACTTTCACCTCAATGTTTGGACCTGAAAATCAATGCTTTCTAAAATGCCAGAGTGGGCACGTAGCTAGATTAGATAATGTCACCACCATGTTCACGTGCAGAATATACACTCACATAAAACAGTATATGAAGTAACCAACAATGAACTCAATTGCCTTAGTGTGTTGGAATTAAAAACTAGGCTAAAACACAGAAAGGCCTCAACGAATGACATACTGATAACCTACTGAGAATGCTCCTTACATGTGAACAGTTGATAATTGTATGTTTCTACATGACTAGATTTAACCAGGAATCATCACTAAACCGAAGGAAAATGTGGCTCTCAAACCCAAAGTATGAAAGCCCCTCTTTAGATAACTCATGAATATAAAAGACAACACGTCCAGCGCTGCTTCGCAAGCTACTAACCTGCACCAAAACACGTAAGACAATGAGCACGTTCCAGATCGAACTGCAAAGCCAAATGCTTGGGTCAGCCATTGACTTCATAAGGACCTTAAAAGTCTTGGCACTAAATTCCTCCAACCATCTCATCAGTCAATTAAGGCCAGAGGTAGCCCAGCTCTGCAACCCTTCACCCCACCTTTTCATCACACAATCCAGTGAAAGTGATCCTGGGGACAGATTTAGTACAGTACTACTGAACTAGCTGACACACTGAGCTTTTAGCCAATACCAAGTCACACAGATGTTAGCCAACGCTAAGACCATTAAGCCACAAGTATGCCATAGAAGGGTTACATGGATTTTACTTCAGTGGGAAACAGTCAGCCATTTGAAGCAGAATTCCTGGCAGTTTTCTAACAGAAATGCTATTTTTCAGTACTTTGTCATATATGAAATATCGGCAATGCCAAAGAAACATGGAAATGTGAAAGAAATGGGAACTACTGAAGAAATTTGGCAGTCATTTTTTTTWAAACTGTCCCCTACAGCCAGAGAGAACTCGTGTCAATACCTCAGAGTCCATATCACTCACCTTGTGTCTCTTCAAACTGCTCCAGCAGGCTGGTGAGGTCTGCAGCTTCAATACCTGTGAGAGAGAACAACCACTCACTACTATACCAATAAACCACAACAACTAAAGCCAGGAGAAAACACTTTACATGTTTGTAATTGCTCTACGGAAGTGGCAAATCTAACATCCAAGCAACCAGAGACTCAGTAGTAAGTTCAGTATATCCCCTCACCGATTTCACTGGTGAAGGCCTCCATCAGCTCCTGAGTAGGACTCCTGGCTTTGGGGGCCTCCTGGGCTGGAGAACACATCACTGGAGGTTTGAAGGCCTGGGCGTTGGAGGGCTTGGCTAGGGTAGACACAGGAGTGATGGTAGGTAGCTCAGGCACCCTAGGCTGGGGCATAGCAACTACTCCCTTCTGGAGATTAGTAGACACCTTCAGAGCAGCAGCAGGGGTAGGTTTCTGTACACAAACAGCAGCAGTGTTGGGGTTTAAAGTTCTCTTGGGTACAATAGTAGCGACGGGGGTGGGTTTTTGGGGTATAGGAGCAATTAAGGTGGACCTGTGGGCATCTGTAGTGGTTTTAGAAGAGGCTCCACTGGAGCTCTGAGATTTGATAAGGGCCACAGGCTTCAAGGAGGGTAGCTGAGACTGGCGCAGGGGGTTTGAGAGTGCAGGCTGGGGGGCCTGGGGTATACAACACTTCACAGAAAGGGTCTGGGCCTTGGTAGAGGGGGTTTGGGATGGTATCACCTTCACAGTACTGGATGCAGGCATAGCGGAGATTAGGGGCTGGAGTTGGCTAGCTTTAGATGACTGTGGAGTAGGAATAGCCGCTTGCTGGGGAGGGGTGGTAAGGGCCGCATTTTCAATAGCAACTTTGCTAGAGGAATATGACTTGGAGGCCTGCATGTAAGCAGGAGGCACCAGCAGGGCTTCAGGTGTAGGAGGTGCTCCTGGTCCCATGGGCTGCCAGGCTGCTTTCACTTCATCCACCTCATTCTTCCCCGGGGAGGGGTGGGGGCCTCTGGAGGAGGGGGTGGGGAGGCAGGGGATGGGGGGCAGCTCTGTAGGGGCCTCAAGGAGGATGGGCCACTTGACGCTCTGGTCCTCCAGTCTCTCTAGGGGGGCAAGTTTCTTCTGCTGGCGCAGCAGCCGGTACTGCTGGAGGGACAGGGGCTTGGGTTTGGGTTCAATAGCCTGAGGGGGGATCGCCTGGTGGGCCACTAGAGGGGCAATGTTGGGCTGCATCGTTGGCTGAGGGGCCACTGATACAGGGTTGGCACTGGGAAGGTTGATTGTCATTGACTGGGGGGCTTCCATCAACTGGTGGGCAGTTGGGTTAGCTGTAGAAGCTGGGGGGCCTTGAGGCTTCCCGCAGGCTGTGGTTGGTTGGGAGACCTTCTCGGGGGTCATAGTCATTGGCAACAGGTCAGAGGCGGGCATGACCTTAATGCTGGGTTGTTTGGGAAGTACTAGGGTGGTGACTTCCACATGTTTTTCGGCGGTATGTGTCGCTCTCGTCTTGTGTTTTGGCGCCTCGGGGGCGGCCGTAGAAATGGCGGAAGTTAACGACTTGTTATTGTCCTTTTTCTTCGGTTTGGCTATCTCCTTGACAGGCTCGCAGGGCGAGGATTCCTGGGCTGCTCTCCTCAGGACCCTCCTCTCTGCCTGGTCAGGTTCAGGTGTGACTTCGGGAGGTGAATTCTCCATTTTGTTTTTCCGTTTCCTTTTCCTTCGAGACGGACATCTCTCTGCAGTCTCCTCCTTTGGTCTCCTGTTGATGACCTTCTCACCCCTTGCCTCTGACCTCAGGGTCACCGCGGGGTCAGAAGGGCCAGCCACCTCTGCTGGGTCATCCCCAATTACGACATCATCATTCGCAGACTCTTGTGTCTCCAAAATGGCGGCCTCCAAAACTTCATCTGGAACCCTCTGCTCCGCTTCGGATGAGTCTTCTACTCCAGGCAAGGAGAAAGAGGGATGACAGAGGGAGAGGCCCATATCTGGGAGGGCAAATATAGATTCTCGATGCACTCCCTGGTCCACCACCTCCAGCAGTATCCTTTTCTCTGCCAGCATCTGTTCTTCCCCTTCCCCATTCTCCATGCACACGGCCATGCAGTAAGGGTGCATGTGTCTGACCAGCTCTCCTAGACTCACTGACATGCTCTCTCCATCCTCGCCCTCTTCCTCCATGTGCTGCTCCAGAGCCAGCGGGAGAGGCAGATTCAGGCCATCCCAGTTCAGGAGATCTTGCTCTCCATCCTCTTCCTCCTCTCCGTCACTCCTCTGGACAGACTTCTGTGTCCTGGGGAGACTCTAGATAGAGAGGGGAAACATCTGGTCAACGTCTGGGGCTTTCTCCATTCAGCTTGGAGGTTTAAAATGTCTGGACCACCTGTATATGCAGACTTTCTCACCGGCTACACCATTTGTTGTGTCTGCACTTTAAAGCAATAATTATTTGAATGAAGACTTGAAGATTTCATATGTACGTGTCAATATGAAAATACCAAAATAACTAAAGTGATACAGTCTAATGCATTTACAACTGGGATGTAATGAAAGCAGATGAACTACCTTTCCTGTGGAGAACTGTCGTGTGTTGCAGAGTGTCTCTCTCTCTGGAGGCGAGCGGGACAAGCACAGCAGTCTCCTCAGCTACGATATGAGAAGAAACAAACATTACAATCACACATAGGACAAACTCAACATCAACAGTGAATCAAGAACACAGTTTAAGCACAAAAAGTTGTCATTAATTCCAGTTGCCTATTCGGTTAGACAGCCTTGCTTCTTAAAGATGGGTCTATCTTAGCCTCCACTAGATTATACTTAGTGTCCATTCAACCAAGTGACTAAGACATATGCACTACTACATGGCATATCCAAATTATAAAGCCTAAAGAAATGCTACTCCTCAGTGAGCTAATTATCTTGTTTTGAAAACGAGAACTGCAACAAAGATGCCAGGAGGAAAAAAACACTAAGAAATCAAAAAGACAGCAGTGGCAGCTGTACAGATGAAGCCCATTGGATTTGTTAACTTCTCAAACATGGCAGAAAGCCAACACAATATGATGTTCAGTCACCTTATTAATTCAGCCACTTACTTAGATAACTAGCAAGTTAAACTTATTTTTCCACGCAGGAAAATAAGATAAAAGCATAAGAAATACACTACATATGCACAAAACTATGTGGACACCCCTTCAAATGAGTGGATTCGCCTATTTCAGCCACACCCGCCAACAGGTGCACACAGCCATGCAATCTCCATAGACAAACATTGGCAGTAGAATGGCCGTACTGTAGAGCTTAGTGACTTTGAACACCGTACCATCATAGGATGCCACCTTTCCAACAACTAATTTTGTCAAATTTCTGCCCTGGTCAAATGTAAATGTTATTGTGACGTGGAAACAACTAAGAGCAACAATGGTTCAGCAGCGAAGTGGTAGGCCACACAAGCTCACAGAACGGGACCGCCTTGTGCTGAAGCGTGTAAAACACGTGTAGTGTCTCAGCTGTTACAGGGAACGATGGTAAGCTTCATAATGTGACAGGTGAAATGAAGATCGGAGTCTGCTTTATCTTCTAACATATTGCACAAGTTGACTGCTGGAATTTACTTCAGTAGCTACAAATATTACAATGTATAGAAACGGTATTGAAAAACCACCCTGGGGCTAGTTCCATATACCCCAGTATACTCCCCAAGCCTTGTGCAAGCTCTGCTTGCACGTTGGCCAGGACCAGCTGGGAACTCACAGGGGTGTGTTCCCTGACCTGATAATAGTTCAGAGTCGGGCAATATGTCAAACAGGGATAAGGTCACAGTTCGTATGTGTATGGTGTCTATTAGGACTCACCGGAGAGTGTTCCCGATATTTCTGGCCAGACAGTAGGTCCGAGTCTGGCAGTGTGTCAAAGTGGGAAAGGTTCTCATTGTCCACGTTATCCAGGATCTCCGTCAAAGCTGTGAGCAGCGTAGCCTGGTTCACCTCATCAAGTCCAAATTTATTCTGAGAAAAATCATGTTTTTTGGGGGGTGTTACATTTCACACAATTCAGCAAAGTAACTATTGTAGTTACCAAAAAGTAAAATTACTACCTAAATGTGTCTCTGGTCTGAAGTAAAGAACTGTACTATATAGGAAACAGGGTATGGTTTGACCTTTGTCCTTGGGGCCTTACCTCTCCTGAGGGTGTGTCCTCAAAGATGGACAGTATGGAGGGGTCCAGACAGCAGTGGAGGGCCTCCAGAGCCTCTCCTGTCTCCAGCTCCAGTCTGGCCACGCTTTCACTGGACAGGCCCCKATGGAGATTCACCACCTGATGGGGAGGGGGGGATTGGGTCAGTAAGCCCGGAGACAGTCGAACGATCAAAAAATCCCCCCAAGCACCTAGGCAAGTCGTGTCTAAGTCATATTTGAAGTACTGTTTAATAAATATATCCAGTAGTTATTTATAGCTTCATCTTGCTATTTGATAGGCTGGGTGGTATTTATTTTTCGCTGTATTACTTTAACCATGCTTCATTCCTCTCAAACCTACACATGGAGAGAGGGCCTACCTACACACTAGCAGACGATGGAGTCCGTTAGGGCTAGTTAGGCTGGATGTTAACTGTTAACCTCTTGACGCCAGGGGTCAGTTTTTTTTTGTTTTTTTATAATAATGTTTCCAAGGTAAACTGACTATTTCTCAGGTCCAGATCGTAGAATATGCATATAATTTACAGATTAGGATAGAAAACACTCCAAAGTTTCCAAAACTGTCTGTGAGTATAACAAAACTGATTCTGCAGGCGAAAACCTGAGAAAATCTAACCCGGAAGTGATTTTTTATTTTTTATCTGTGTTTCCTGGCCCGTCTTTCTTCCATTTAAAGGGGTATCAACCAGATTCCTTTTCGAATGGCTTCCTCAGGCTGTGACCAGGCTTTAGACAAAGTTTCTGGCTTTTTTTTGAAAAATGAGCGAGATTTTTCAAAACTAGTCAGGTGTCCTCTGATTAGGTCCTGCGCGCGAGAGGGTAGCTCTCCATTTTATTTTTCGCTCTTATTGAATAGGTTACGGTCCGGTTGAAATATTATTGATTATGTTTGTTAAAAACAACCTGAGGATTGATTATAAAAAACATTTGACATGTTTCTACGACCATTACGGATACTTTTTGGAATTTTCGTCAAACGGAACGAGGCTTTGGTTTTCTGAACATAACCTCCATTTGGAGGCGTTTTTTTGTTATAAAAGTAATATTTATCGAACAAAAAGAACATTTATTGTGTAACTGGGAGTCTCGTGAGTGCAAACATCCGAAGATTATCAAAGGTAAGCGATTAAATTAATTGCTTTTCTGACTTTCTTGACCATGCTAATTTGGGGCTAGCTGTTCTAGCATTGATTGATACACTCACAAAAGCTTGGATTACTTTCGCTGTAAAGCATATTTTCAAAATCTGACACGGTAGGTGGATTAACAACAAGCTAAGCTGTGTTTTGGTATATTTCACTTGTGATTGCATGATTATAAATATTTAGTCATATTTTGCGCCCTGCAATTCAGCGGTTGTTTAGGAAAATGATCCCGTAAAAGGGATCCGTAGCGCAGATTTGTTAATCTTTAAAATTGATTAGCTGCCGAAAATACATTTTACCGGTCATTCTTATCAGTCTATAGGTCAATTTGCATAATTTTGTGGAATTGAAATTGACGCATGCATTTTTGTTAGTTGTCACGCATCTTATTTATCACACGCGCACAGCATACAGAGCATAGTTTGCGGAACAAAATGGCCCATCACCTGTCAGACAGTGTGAGAGCAGCTCCTCAAAAAGCTAGTACTGGAGTGTAATGATAAAATAATTATTTGATGAAACATTAAAATAGGGGCCTTACTGTTACTGCCATTAGACCATAGAAACGCAGTGAAAGAAAAGCAGCCAACAAGTGCCCAGCATATTTGGGAACTCTTCCAAGACTGTTGGAAAAGCATTCCAGGTGAAGCTGGTTGAGAGAATTTCAAGAGTGTGCAAAGCTGTCAAGGCAAAGGGTGGCTACTTTGAAGAATCTAAAATATATTGATTTGTTTAACCCTTTTTGGGTTACTACATGATTCCATGTGTTATTTCATAGTGTTGAGGTCTTCACTTATTCTACAATGTTGAATATAGTAAGAATTGAAATATTAAAAAAACCTGGAATGAGTAAGCGTCCAAACTTTTCACTGTTACTGTACATGTTTGTGAATCTCACCTTCATAATAGTTTGTTGGACAAACAGTTCGGACACTAGATGTTTTATTGAGAATACCGATTTTTGGGATGTCTCACGGTCTGAAACACCGCTGTTGCTCTCCCACCTTTCACTGCAGATGCAGAAGGCCAATATTGACGGACAGACCCAACCAATGTATAATAAATAATAAAAATAAACGTTTTTTAATTAGGATTTTTTATTATAGTAATTAAATTTCTGTGGGGCAGCGGAAATTGACTCGAGGAATAACCAGCATTTCTCTCCTGTTGCCTTGGTTTTCATAAACTTTCATTGTCCAGAAGCCCAAAGGCACAATCCTTGTCATATTAGCAACCCATCCTTGTTGTTTCTATCAAGACTCCCCCATCTAAATTTCTAAAGGAGATCTTCATATCGGTCACATGCATGTACCACTGGCATTTGATGCGCTGTTTAGAAGTGGGTACCTGCTAAAAGCATTTTGGAAAAAGCTGCTTCATTAGAGCAGTTGCATGTTCAATAATAGGCTATAGCCTTTTGACTGTACAACAATATGAAACAATAGCAAGCCTGTTTTCATTAAGCTCTTAATGAAACATGTAAGTTACTTGCATAGTATTTTCTGTTGGTCACGTTTTTTTTATACCATATGGCAAAAATTTGACTGTCGACCCGTTAGAGGTTCCGCAGTAAAATTGACCAAAATTAAGCTGAATCGGTGGGTGCAGGCCAGGACAAACAAACTCCACCCCTCAACAAATATGAGCCTGAGGGGAGCATTCGGACGCAAATTACCAACTGCCCACAGAATGTGAAGTAAAGGTATACAAAATAATGACAGCGAAATCCAGATGGTGTGCGAGGGGGCGGCTATAAAACCTGTGATGCGGAGAACACGGACGTTAACACGGAATCCAAACAACCATATGCGAACTTCGTAGGGAATCAACTTAATGTATTGACAATTAATTAGCCCAAGTTTATCATAAGACATGAACAGAATGCATCAATGTTTCGTATTTCCTGCAACCTTCTGAAGAGGCACGGTGAATTCCACATCGGTGTGCGCGCGCCGAGTTGTCGGACAACACGAGTTTCGTAACCGGTATGGCCAATATTCCTGATACAGAAAGTACGTTGACGTTAATCGTAATTATCCATGATCCGGAAAAAAAGTATAATTTCAGGTGTCCGCACACATCTTTCAATCAAGCGCGAGGTGCTACGTGATCTAAATAAATTAAATGGATAGCTTGCCTGTCTGTAAAGATAAGTGCGCTCGCTCTACGTTGATCCTGCTACTCTGATTTGGATGGAGCAACGCTGTATTACTCCATCCACCCGTCTCTTCATAATTCCACCCGATCACTTTTCCTCTCATGTTCCAGTCTGATCAGTTAGATTCCTGTTGCCTCCTGTTAGTCTGCTACTGCGATAAATCAAATGGCAAGGACGTTTGATAGCCTAGCAAGCTATCCAAGTGCATAATATCTAACAAGCGGGGTGAGATGACCAGCCGATGCGCATTCTGACTAGTGACAACAAACTTGTTGAAATGACATAAGCAAGCCAACAACAATCAACTTTTCTAAATACATAGATCGTTCAAGGATAAGCAAAGGCTGGAAGTAGTTACGCGACATTTCTAAGACAATCGAATTAGAGCAATATTAATGTATCTTGCTAGCCTGCCATCTAACCAGCAAAAATGCTAGGGGAAACATACAGTGACAACTATAATGCGACAGCTTTACGGTCAGTGTTGGCAGGTCGGATAACAAATTACAGTGGCAGAATAAGTATCATTAATTAACAGTAGGCTTAGTATAGCCCTTTGGACACCAAGGAACTTGCAACTCTCGACCCGCTCCACTTCAGTCCCGTCGATGTTAGTGTCCACATCACCAACAAACTCATGGTCCAAACACAGTATCAAGCATCGATCATCTATGTAACCCACATGTCATTATGTGCACCATTGAACTGGACCCTGCCCAGAAGGACATGTTGCTACCACGTACGTTGCCCCAAGAGATCTCCTTCCTAATTATCACGTTTTGCACTGCAACAAACCGGGCTCCGCTATCGCAGACGCAGGGTACCTCGTGGAATCTAGACAGGCAGTATTGTAAACACACATGTGCTAATAATACCGCAAATATATTTTTGTAGTCTGAAATGTAGACAATGACAATGGTATTCTGGTTTCTGAGTTGAATGAGTAAATGTATAGCTGTTTGAATCCGTCAATATGTGATGCATTCCCCACCACGTGTTTCTCATAAATAAGCATGGCAGAGGAATTTTTTATTTAAAACTATTATAATCATATACAACTGCAGGTAATTAGAAATGTGTTGCCAATCACTCAAGGTGGTGCCAACATATGTATTTATAAAAAAAAAAAAAAATCCTGCATGTTTTCACCTCAGTGTAGCCAGGGATTTCACTAATTTTAACACATCAAGCTCGAGTTACCTGCAGCCAACTGTAAAATAACGTAACCGGTATTGGCATTGTTGTACATTACATATTGTTACTAGTTATTAACAATACTTCTAATAACGAGAACGCAGTCTAATTTAGCGTTTTACAACGGCATGCATTTAGAACCACGTGTAAATTACTCCGACTCGAGACTGAATTTGAAGAGGCACAGGCTAAAGAAACATCTATCAGCATGAAGCATATAGATAGATATTATAGGTTCATTAAAATCAGCACATTTGGTTAAATTATGTCATTGCCAGACATTGACTTTCACGATGTTTTACAGACTTTCAACTAACTGTCAATGGCCTCATCTCGGACGAACAAACTGGACATCTCCCAATTTATAGCTAACGTTACAGTAGCTAGCTAAAACCACTTGTCCAAGTGGTTTTACGTTGGCTATATTTGTACATTAAAGAACGGCCATTGGATAACTAGACTATATAAAATCATCCACTTTAGTTTGACCGAGGCAGTTAGTAAACAATGAAATCCAAAAGACTTGAGTTCAACACATTTAAAGCCAAAAATCACGTTGTCTATCTAACCGTTAGCTAACTAACGTTACACATCCAGGCTAGCAATAGATTAGTTAGCCAGCAGGCAACTTCACATACTGTTTTGGATGCTACCTAGTCACTACAGCAGTTAAAGAAAACACAAATAATCGATCTACTTATCAAGGGATTAGATGTAATCAGTATTCTCCAACCGGCTGCTAATAATCAACCATGCCATGTTTGTTCTGGACAGTGGCTGTATCCACGTGTCACTTTTCCAGCGCATCATTCCCAGCACACGAGACATTCCCATACAGCACAAATACACGCATGATACCAAATATACAACAGTATCACCTTTACCTCGTCTAGAGTATTTGTTGAGAAAAATTCCATGTTGCAGGCAGCTAAAATTTCATCGCCTGCTCCCCACCGCGCCGCCATTTTAGTTACAACACTCTCGCGCTGTGAAAATTCTTCTTCTATGAGGTTTAACGGTGGTTGGCATCCAATTTGTTGCATTACCGCCACCTACTAGACTGGAGTACAACTCCCTTCACACTCTAAATGTGTCGAATACAACTCCCTTACTTTGCTTGAAAAATAAAAATGTACTAAATAAATACCCTACCATCTAACACTACACTCACTAATTAAATTTTTTTATAAAATAAAATTAACACCACCCTACTCCACTAATTCAATGTATTTATTCCTACCTCATGACATCAACCTGAAAGGATGGAATATCACCACACACACTCTTCTGATGTCAAGTCTCACACACCCAAATACCTCTCTGCACCTGCCACCACAACCTACATTTTCTGCGACTTCCGTTCCATCTCTGCAGTACAGTTGATAACCATTGCTATAAATGCTAAAAATCCAATCTTACTGAAACTTATATCACTTTTTGGCCTATCCCTCTGTACTGGTATATCTCTACTACTCTCACCACTCCTCCCCCTTAACCCATCTTCCTCTACTTTCTTCACTGCCTCAGCATAAGACAACTTCTGCACTACTCTAACACTGGAAACCTCAACCTGCCTCTCTCGCACGGGACATGTCTGATCCCCAGCTCCATGGGTACTCCTACAATTAACACATTCCACTACTTTCCCCAATACTACACCTTCCTTTGTCTCATGCCCTTCTGCACACTTCTCACACCTTGGACCCTCCCTCCTACACAGTGCTGCCACATGCCCATAAGCTTGACACCTGTAACATCGTAATGTATTCGGCACATACGCTCGTACAGGATAACTTATATATCCTAACTTCACTTTGTCGGGCAAAGATCAACTTCAAAACTCAGAAGAACAGACAATGACTCTTCTGTTTCCCCCCTCTCGCCACCCTGTCTGCGTCACATCAAACGACGAGCATCACATACACCGGGAATCTTTCCCCTCAGCTGGTCAACTTTTAAATTTACTGCTACCCCAGTTATCACTCCTTTCATTGGTGCCCTTTTCTTGAGAGCTAAACAATTCACTTTTCTTGCCCCCATTCGTTTTACTCCGAGCGCATTCTCCCTCTGACCAACAGAAACACAAACAATTATCACTAGACCACTTATGCTTACCCTCACCAATTCCACATTACCCAACTCTTTTTCACTCACCATGAAACCATAAAATTTTCATTTCATGGATTAGCCAAAAGACAAGAGTCCACTTTTTCCATAAACTTCACTCCTACTGTCACAGACTCATCTTTTTCCTGATTTTTCCTCCGTTTTCCAAGTATATGTCTCCCTATGATAATATTGCACTACTCCTGACAACCATCTTGTTCTTGCTTTCTCTAGGGACTCCATTTCCACTGGGGGGCGCGTTCAGCAGGACGCAACCTTTTACGTCCCGTCCCAGCAACAAACTCCTCTGTGAAAATTAATCATCCTGATAGACCAAGACCGGCATAGGGACACGTGGTATTTGCATTCTCGGCTAAATTATGTACAGGGTCAGAGTTTAACTCCGCCCCTCAGCTAAATCTGGACAGGGCTTGAGCGGGAGATGGCGGAAGCAGAAGTGTCGTTTGAAGCTAAAAGCACGTCGAGTACAGTTAGCGAGAAAGATGAGTGGACAACAGTGAAGTCCAAGAATAGAACAAAAAGGGCAAGAATTGTTGTGGAAAATGAGTCTGATGAATCGTTGCTTGTTGGAGTACGTTTTTTTGGATAAGGATGTTTATTTGGGAAACTCTTTTGAAGTCACGAGGATGGTGAAGACGGCGTTGGGAAAAGTGGATGCAGTCAAAGTAACCAGGGAGTGGTATGGTATTGTTATCTCTGGCATCCCATTGGACATTGATAATCATTATCTTAGGCTAACAATTCCATGAGTAGTTCATGCACGTCACTTGACTCGTATGGGGAAAAGGAGCAAAGTTTATCTGTATTATTGATGTTTTTTGAAGAGTATTTACCACCTTATGTAAAGTTGGGATATACAGTATAAGATATGCCGCAAGTGTCACGCCCTGACCATAGAGAGCTGTTTATTCTCTGTTGGTTGGGGCGTGATAGTGACTAGGGTGGGTCATCTAGGTGTTTAATGGTTTATGTTGGCCTGGTATGGTTTCCAATCAGAGACAGCTGTTTATCGTTGTCTCTGATTGGGGATCATATTTAGGCAGCCATTTCCCCTTTGCGTTTCGTGGGATCTTGTCTACAGATAGTTGCCTGTGTGCACACCAGTTGCGTCACGTTTCGTTTGTGCTTTTGTTGTTTTGTTTGGTGAATTTCTGTTTATTAAAAGATGTGGAACTCTATGCACGCTGCGCCTTGGTCCGATTACTATGACGAACATGACAGCAAGAGCGTTTGTGCAAAACTCAATACTATGCAAGAAGTGTAAAAACTTTGGCCATGTGTCAAGTGTTTGCAGATGGAAGGAATATGTTATTAAAGAGTCTGTGAATATAAAATGTTGCAAATGTGGTGGGGAACATATTTCTCGAATTCTCTGAGTGACCTGTTAGGGTGAAAGAGGTTGAGCTGTCAAGGATCAGGGCTGTACAACAAATCTCTTATGTGGAGGTGGTGAAGAGAGTTGAAGGGGCAAAAGGCCACAGTTCTGAAGACGATATGGCGGTGGATGCACCTCAACCAGTTGCAATTGTTATATGTCAATCAAGTTATCTGGATACACTTATTATGAATAAGGTGGAATTTGTAGCATTTATAGCCACAGTTAACACGGATGGTTGCCGTTTTACGGGCTCCTAACCAACTGTGCTATTTTGTTTGTTCTTTCACATTGTTTGTAACTCATTTTGTATGTAATGTTGCTGCAACCATCTCTTATGACCGAAAAGAGCTTCTGGACATCAGAACAGTGATTACTCACCTCAAACTGGACAAAGATTTTTTTCTTTAAGGAGTCAGACACAAAGGATATACTGCTTTGTCAAGACAAGGCCCAAATCCCTGTCATCAGTGTGAAGAATTAGCCGACGAGAAGGTAAACCACCACTTCCCTCTGCTTGGCATCTGACCGTAAGGCGCTATAGAGGGTAGTGCATACGGKCCAGTACATCACTGGGGCCAAGCTTCCTGACATTCAGGACCTATATACTAGGCAGTGTCAAAGGAAGGCTCCAAAAATTGTCAAAGACTCCAGTCACCAAAGTCATAGACTGTTCTTTCTGCTACAGCACGGGAAGCGGTACCGGAGCGCCAAGTCTAAGACCAAAAGGCTCCTTAACAGCCTCTACCCCCAAGCCATAAGACTGCAGAAAAATTAAATAGTCCGGGCCATCCGGACTATTTACATTGACCCCCCCCCCCCCTTTTGTTTTTACACTGCTGCTACTCACTGTTTATTATCTATGCATAGTCACTTTACAAATGACCTCGACTAACCTGTACCCCCGCAATTTGACTCGGTACAGGTTCCCCCTGTATATAGTCTCATTATTGTTATGTAATTTTCTTGTGTTACATTTTGATTATTATTATTTCACTTTAGTTTATTTAGTAAATATTTTCTTAACTCTATTTCTTGAACTGCATTGTTGGTTAAGGGCTTGTAAGTAAGCATTTCACGGTAAGGTCTTACACCTGTTGTATTCGGCGCATGTGACAAATCAAATTAGATTTTTTTAAAACTGTACAAGTGTCCAAGAAGCTGGACATCATTATATCTGCAGCCGATATGTTTTTGTGCCTCCAAGACTTAACGCAGAAGCACTGCAAGGACTACTGTCGCCAGGAAATGTCCTGCTCTCACAGGATCCTTCTGAGCCTGTATTGGGACCTGAATAGAACAGAAAAGCAGCCTGATATAGTTTAATTCAAATTTTGTTATTGATAGTTTGTATGGCATTTTTCCTGTGTTATTTTTTTTTTATGGCAACATAGTTTCCCCTTCTGCCAGCCCTCAATTATCAAGCCCCTAAACCAGGGATGGGCAACTCCAGTCCTCGGGGGCTGGAGTGGTGTCACACTTTCTCCCCATCCCTTGCAAACACAGCTGATTGAACCAATTGAACCAATGAACAATCATGATTAGTTGATTGTTGGAGTCGGGTGTGTTAGCTGGGGCAAAAGTGTGACACCAATCAGGCCCCCAAGGACTGGAGTTGCCCATCCCTGCCCTGCCTTCACATATTGAAGGCTGTGCCGCATAGAGGTAAGCACATGTAGCGACAGTAATTGTGACAACATATTAAAACAAATCTAATATGACAATTGGGATTTCACGCTGCGTTGTACAAAAACCAGCCATGTGTGTGGGTGGCCTCTGGTCTCCCTACCGGAGAGGAGCGTCAGTATAGAAGAGGTGGAGCTGACAAAGAGAGGGAGGAATATGCGCTGGCACGCACAGAGTGACTCACCACCATCAGCAAGTATGTTAAGGAGGGGACTGTCCTCAGGAACTACGCAGATGTTTTGGCTATCCTGGTTAAGCTGAGACAGTTATTTTGCCAACCTGACCTATTGGGCAAGACAACTACACACACAGGTGTGGTGTCTGTGACTCCTGCAGAGTTGAGAGAACTTCTGATAGAGAGGCTGAGGCTGGGCAGTGGCTCTGATAAGGAGTGTGCTGTGTGTCTGAACGGTCAGTTTGCCCATCATCAAACACTGCACATGTCTACTGCAGACTCTGCCTCGCCATACCCCAAAATGACAAAGTTAAAACAGGTTTTTAGGAATTTTAGCAAATGTATTAAAAATAAAAAACAGAAATACCTTATTTACGTAAGTATTCAGACCCTTTACTTTGAGACTCAAAATTGAGCTCAGGTGCATCATGTTTCCATTGATTATCCTTGAGATGTTTCTACAACTTGATTTGAGTCCACCTGTGGTAAATTCAATTGATTGGACATGATTTGGAAATGCATTTACCTGTCACAACCTGCTCCAGAGCGCTTAGGACCTCAGACGGGGGCAAAGGTTCACCTTCCAACAGGACAACGACCCTAAAGCACACAGCCAAGACAACGCAGGAATGGCTTCGGGAGAAGTCTCTGAATGTCCTTGAGTGGCCTACCCAGAGCCGGGATTTGAACCCAATCTAACATCTCTGGAGAGACCTGAAAATAGCTGTGCAGCAACGCTCCCCATCCAACCTTACAGAGCTTGAGAGGATCTGCAGAGAAGAATAGGAGAAACTCCACAAATACAGGTGTGCCAATCTTGTAGCGTCATACCAAAAGAAGACGTAAGGTTGTAATCACTGTCAAAGGTGTTTTATAAAAATTTGCAAAAAAAATCTACACTAGTTTTTGCTTTGTCATTATGGGGTATTGTGTGTAGATTGATGAGAAAAAAAATAATTGAATCCATTATAGAATAAGGCTGCAACGTAACAAAATGTGGAAAAAGTCAAGGGGTCTGAATACTTTCCGAATGCACTGTAGATTATATCATGGAGCTGTAGACGTCTGGCTGTTTAAAGACCGGTTGAAGGAGACTGTTCTCACTGTTCTTTTGTTCTTTAATATGCTTTACACTTAGAGGCAATGTTTCCCCATTTGTGGAACCAAACAAATACACACACACAACAATGCCCATCTTTTAGAGCAGATGTTTCTAAAAATGTGTACGTGGGAATAAAGTTTGTGACAAACCAGAAAAAAATGGGGAAAAAGTCATGAAATTCTTCTGGGAATTGCCAGGGACCTTTACAATACAATATCACAATACATACTGTAGGTGCCGATACGATAAGTATTATGATTCTATCTCTATGTATTGCGATTTCGATACTGTTATTCGATGTTCCAAACATTTTGCTCACTATATGTCTGCTGCAGAGGGACAAGAGAGACCCATGAGAAAACAAGTTATGATCAGTCATGGAAATGCAAGAAATATTGCACAGTAAAAAGTAGAGGTCGACCGATTAATCGGAATGGCCGATTAATCGGGGCCGATTTCAAGTTTTCATAACAATCGGAAATCGGTATTTTTGTGCGCCGATTTGCTGATTTTTTAAAAATATATATATATYTWTTTTTTTACACCTTTATTTAATCTTTATTTAACTAGCCAAGTCAGTTAAGAACACATTCTTATTTTCAATGACGGCCTAGAAACGAGGCAGAACGACAGATTTTTAACCTTGTCAGCTCGGGGGATTCAATCTTGCATTGATTACATTGCACTCCACGAGGAGCCTGCCTGTTAGCGAATGCAGTAAGCTAWGGTAAGTTGCTAGCTAGCATTAAACTTATCTTATAAAAAACAATCAATCAATGACTGTCATTGCTCCAATGTGTACTTAACCATAAACATCAATGCCTTTCTTAAAATCAATACACAAGTATATATTTTTAAACCTGCATATTTAGCTAAAAGAAAWCCAGGTTAGCAGGCAATATTAACCAAGTGAAATTGTGTCATTTCTCTTGCGTTCATTGCACGCAGAGTCAGGGTATATGCAACAGTTTGGGCCGCCTGGCTCTTTGCGAACTAATTTGCCAGAACTTTACGTAATTATGACAACATTGAAGGTTGTGCAATGTAACAGGAATATTTAGACTCATGGATGCCACCCGTTAGATAAAATACGGAACGGAATAAACGTTTTGTTTTCGAGGTGATAGTTTCCAGATTAGTCAAAGGTATATGGCTGTCTCTTATACACATCTAGATGTGTATAAGAGACAGGTTATAAAATTGGCACGGTGATGTAAGCCTACACGAAACACAGACCTTATTTTAAGTGAATCTAAAAATATCCTATGGAATAAATGAAGGAACCGCTTTTCAGATTTTGCTAGGTGTCATGGGAATTATGACTCGCACTTTGGTTGTCAATTCTTACCATGCCCATTATTAAAATAGGATTTCCTGCATATAGAAATGACAGTTTTTGTTTTCAACATTCATCACAGGTAACTTAAACTCTATTTTTATTCAAACAGTTGAGAGTATTTGTCTCCTAAGCAGACTCTTCAGTATCATTGTCACTTCAGAGCTGTGTGTGTGTGTGTATTTATGTATTATATTAAGTTAAAATAAGTGTTAATTGTTCATTTAGTATTGTTGCAATTGTCATTATTACAAAAATGTGTGTGTGTGTATGATATATATATATAATTATTATTATTATTATTWTTTTTTAAATAAATTGTCCGATTAATCGGTATCTGCTTTTTTTGTCCTCCAATAATCGGTATTGGTATCGGCATTGAAAAATCATAATCTGTCGACCTCTAGTAAAAAGGCCTCTTCAATATTTATTTCTGGCTTTCATTATTGTCATGCCAAGCTAGAATTTGTACATTGTATTATCAGAAATGTAAAGTGTAGAAAGAGAGGTCTGTGAAGAGGGATGGGTTTCTTTAGGATTCAGATTAGGCATAGATGCTTGTAATGCCCAACTTGTTCAGTCATGATGATAACACTGACATAATAACATCATGACACCCCTCCAAGTCAACACCTACAATACCTCCTCATGTACAGTATACTCCAAATGCCATTCTGTTTGGGCTGTACTTTGTTAGATGAATATCTCACATTAAAATGCCCTCTTTCATATTTTCATTCTGTCTTTCATTAATGTCCTACATGATAAAATTGGATGCTGTTCACATGGGAAACCATCTAGACCAGGCTAAACATTTGTGTGATTTTGAGAGTCCATCTTTCATTACTGTACTGCATGTAAAATCTTTGGTTCAAGATTGTTTAGCTTAAATGTCCATCATGTTAATGAATTTAAGAGAAACAGCTTGACCTGGTATACTTTGGGGTCTAATATGTTGAGATAAGCGGTGTTGAAAAGTCTGGCATAGAATATGTACTCTAACCTGTGATCTGTGTAAGAGGCGATATCTTGTGAGAAATTGTCAGTTGTAACCCATTTGCCTGAGGCTTCCAGCCCTCTATCAAAATATAACAAGTCATATGAGCTTGAAAAGGGTTAATTAACAACCGTTTGGTTCAAAGATGTTGAGAAAAGTGGCTTTGAAGAGTCTGACATGGAATATCATGCTTAACCCTAACCTGTGAAAAATGTATGTACTACAACAATATCCTTTTTCTGGTTTACATCCAAACCTGTATTGTGTTTTTTGTTTTCACAGCCCTTTATGTAATGAGAATAAGGACAAGTGTCACATGATGGATTAAACATGTTTGGAGAATTTGTCATTGTGGTTCCCAACATGACTTCTTTGAGACATGCTATACATCATGAGAAAAATGCAGTTTAAAGCCATTCACCTTTGGATGAAAGTGTACAAGGTTTTCATTGTAATCCATTAGGGAGTCACATGATGACTGTGACCGTATGAATAAACCTGCTATTAAACATGTTTGGCATGTTGGGTTGGGTAGGTTACCTTCTAAATGTAATCAATTACAGTTACCTGTCCAAAATTGTAATCAGTTATTTAACTTTTTGATTGCACAAACTCAGTAACGTAATCTGAGGCAATAGAAGAAGACAAAAAATGTATGTTACCAATTGAACGACATCTATTGCAGGATTAATCAATGTTAAAGTTTACATAGCTGGCCATATATGGATGCAAAATTTTACTTTATGGGTTGGTTATGTAGGCTTTTTCTAACCCATTGCTTTCTACTAAATATTATAATACGATTAAATTATATCTCTATTGGAATGACTGGAATTCTGATAGACTTTGGTTTTTAATGAAAATGTTGTACCCCTTGATCTTTAAGAATAGGACTTGGAAATATGGAAGTATAGATTAGCCATATTGCTTTACCTGAGCATAATCCCAAAACAAATTATTTATTAGCCAGCCCTACTCTGTTGTTAATGATTTTGATGTCATGGAGGACTGATTGGGCTCATTGATTCGAGTTGAAAAATAAATGCTGCACTTATGGAATGGCATGCTTTGAGCACTACTCATAAGTGCTATTTACATGTGAAAAATGAATGCCTTATGCTGCATTAGATACAGGTCTATTGTTAACCTTTTAGTTGGTGACACTTTGATATCTTGATAATATGCAGCTGATTAAAGGGCAAATCCACAGATGAAACAATAACAAAACGGACACCCCGCCTCCGTTTTGGCAAAAAGTGTAACCACAGATTAATAGACAGAGCTATGGATGCAAGGACTGACCATCCATGATATCAAAATTATTATTTTAACTATGTTATGAGGCTATATAGTTTTGTTACATTTACAAAGTTTACAAACACTGGAGAAAAACAAGCTTATATTTTGGTGTGACAGTTGAACTAAGCTCATGAGGCATTTATAAGTTATATTCTTCAATAATCAATGGATATATACATATAATGTATAAAAAAAAAATAAAAAAAAATGGATGTAGCAACTACAGATTGACCCTTTAAGTCTAACGTGTGCAAGTTTGAGCATGTGTCCATTAGGCCTATGGATTTTTTTTTAATCAGCATGAATTAGATTTGAGCAATAAAAGCCCCACTTTTATTACAAAGGCTGGAATCCGAACTATGCAGCTGTTGCAACAGCGCATTTTTCACTGGCTGTCCACTGGTTTCAAGAACAATGATTGATAGGCAGCTTAAACTTCTTGAATTCAACCATTATTGGGTTCAAATACACATTTAAATTTGTGAACAGCCATCCACTACAACCACAATCCGTAAGGCGCGAATAGCTAAATGAGAGAGCAGCAGTGTGATTCACATCAATGCACTATGTAGATATCAATAATTAGCGATATCTGTATCACCATAGACTACACCACTGCTGTCATCTTTACCTCCAAGTGTTTATTCAAGTTGGATAATCTTTGGATGCCGACAGCAGTTGCACCATTGAACGGAACTGGAGCATCGTCATATAAATTCTCAATCAAATATATATTATGTATATATAATAAATATTATTTGTCTATTATTTATATTTTAAAGACATAAAACGTATCATCATTACTCATAAGGGGGTAAATCCAATAATTGGCTAGTGTCTACAACCTAATTTTGGCCAAAATTACCCGGAGATTATTACTGCTACCAAGGTTTCCTTTTCGCAAGCTATACGGAGGGTGCTCAAGCAAACAAACAGCAGAGACTTGAGGACACCATCCAACCTGGAACTGAGTGAGTAGTGTTTTGTCTTAAGCTATTTTGAGAGCCAAGAAGAAAATGAAAAATGACAAAATTGAAAAATAAAGTACATTTCAATTATATGTTTTACTTTATGGAGACTGAATGCTGAGTTAAGGCTGCCAGGCTTGCTAGTGCAGACCAGATACAACTTCAATTAGCCTCCAGCACACACGCACTGTTGGGGCGAGTGACTCTGAACTTACAATGGCTAGCCCCAAGTCGTTATATATTTAAAAAATATATTGTGCATTTTGCTATTTGCCTCATGATTCCTGCATGCTTTGTTGACTACGAACTTTCTTTACCCAACCGTGGGACAGACTGTGTTTGTTCCCACACTCAGGAATCTGACTCTATTGGTTACACAGACTTTTGGCCTC